>NC_056726.1:477722710-477765210 GCF_019279795.1 Protopterus annectens
ACACACACACACACACACACACACACACACACACACACACACACACACACACACACACACACACACACACACACACACACACACACACACACACACAGACGCACAGACACACACACACACACACACACACACACACACACACACACACACACACACACACACACACACAGACACCCACCCACACACACACCACCACCACCACATACCCCATACCTGTCCTGGTGTTGTCAGAAAGTGCCCAATGTCTCCTTTTTCCCTGCCTTGGTAATTAACAGATGAATACAGTCAGATCATTAACTCATTCTGTCCAGTGCAGCTCTTTTGAGTGAGTATCTTTAACTTTTAAAAAATGAAGTTATAACCTTACAGTTCTGGCAAATACTCAAAATAGGGGAAGCCACCTCAAGCAGTAGATCCGTAACAAGTGGTGTACCCCAAGGTTCGGTCTTGGATCCTCTGTTATTTGGGATATACTTTTCTGAAGTGCAGGCCAAAACCAGTGGGCTATGGCTGACCAAGTTTGCAGATGACTGCAAACTGGGTGCTGTCATCAATTCCCCTAGTGATGTGGACATTTTCCAGGAGGGACTCACTCAGACAAATGACTGGTACCATAAACATGACCTCAAGCCGAATACCAAAAAATGCATCATCATCATCCCCTTTGGAGAGAGTGACGTCCCCACAAATTATCACATTAATAACAATGTCTTAAGCACTCAATCAGTCGTGAGGGATTTGGGCACCCAGGTTGATAGCAACCTGTCTTTTGATCACCATGTTGCTTCCATGGTACAAAAAGCCTTCTATATGGCTCACTTCATAAGTAAGGGTATCTCATCCAGGAATAAGGAGGTCATAACATCACTGTATTCTTCCCTTATAAGGCTCATTATTGAGTGCAATGCCCCATTCGGCATGTACCTTGTAAAGCACATGCAGCAGATGGGGGAGACCACAGAGGTTCCTTACCAGGAGAACCCAGGGCCTCAAACATCTACCATACACAGATAGGCTAAAAGCCCTACCCCTCTACTCAATTTCATACAGACTCCTCAGAGATTACCTCTGTCTGGCATGCAAGGCAATCATGGACCCCACCTTGATATGACTGCTGCATATCCGCAAGTCAAGCGTCACTCGAGTAGCACGTATGTGTGGCCTCTACCTGGTCTGTGACATCAACAGGACTTGTTGGTGGGACAGATTTGTGCCCCAGACTCTCCCTCATCTATGGAATAGACTCCCTCTCCACATCAAACAGAGTACCTCTTTACCCCTTTTTATGCGCAACCTGGATAACTGTTTGGGAAACCAAATATGTACTCCTGGGATTCCACCCATGTCCTTGCTGGACAGGAGCATTAGGTGCTGATTTGTCTAAACATGGGCTAAATTCTTGGCTAGGCTTATAAGGGCCTCAGGGCCAATAGCCTAGTAACCTTCTATGATCCTATGAATTGTGTTTGTCATCATGTATGATTCAAGATAACATCTTCTGATACCTTGTATATAGTATGGTTTTGGAATTATTTATGTAAATTTGAACAAGGAATATTTGATGCATAGAGGCACAGTAGGAGGTAACTGCAGAAATGTCTGGAGGTGCCCTTGGCTGTAATGAATGCCAGATGTTAGAGTTTCACTTTTTATATCCTTCCATAAATACATGCTAGTGCCAAAGCTGTTATTCTACTGACTTTCTACATTTATAAGAGGAATAATTAAACTCCATCCCTATGTCTTTGTCCTAACATTACTTTTGCCTTTATGTAGATGTCTTGCACTAGGAGGTGGAGAGCTATGTTTTATGTGCCTTTTGCCTCTCCCGCCTAACCCACAAACTGTTGCAGGCATTGAACAATGTTCACGATCCTCACTGTATAGAAAAATAAACTTTTACTACATGAGCTTAGCAAATAGTGCCGTAGGTTAATGCCAATGTTTCCTGTCCCCCTTTTTAATTTACGTTTTTTTTCAAGTATTATTTATTTTGTCCATTGAATCCCTTGTGTATAGTAGTGACAGAGAGGTCTAATATCCTAAGAGGGAAAGTACAAGGCTAGAATCTACTTTGTTGCCTTTAAGACATGCTGTTTATTATATGTTCCCAGTTCTAATGATTCCCTGTACTGCTTTTCTAGTAATTACCTTTAAGGCATGCTATATAGAGTACCCTGGGTGTCTAGTGCCCTCCCCCAGGCCCACATTATGTGTAAATGCCATTATGGCACAATCTACTCCCTGATGGCTTCTATTTTTCTGCCCCATGTCTACAGAGTTATTCTCTGGTGTGCAATGGCTCCCCTTCCCCAATTAATGTTAGGTTTAAGTGAGATTAATCCATGAGATAGCAAAGTTATTCCATGGCGTCTACTGGTTCCCCTTCCCCTAAGTGCTGTGTCGTTAAGTCACAATGCTAAAGAGATATCACTGGTGGCTGTTGTTCACCCAATTCAATGTTGTAGGCTTTGTTTGTTACTTTAGGAGCATGTGAATGCATGACAGATACACACACCTAATCTAGCCTCTTACTAACCACCCTACTACTACTTCCCAAGCAGACACATGCTCACACATGCACTCACACATACAACCTCTCAATTACACACACACTCACACATCCCTTAAGACTATCAGACCATTAAAGTCCTCAACACTTGCGTCTGCCATGAAGAATGAGTACACCATTCTGGTTGTGTTCATTATCGCAAGAGTCCAGAAGGGCCATGCTAATTTACACAGCTGAGTAATTCTCTGAGTCACTCAGCAGTGTAAATGCCTTACTATAGGCAGTTTCAGGGCAGCACATGACTAATTAGCATATACCTCTCCCTGTGATGCCTAAATGTTCTGTTTCCAATCCATAGATTTAAGTTGTGTGTGAATATGCAGAGGGATGAATTTTGTTTCATGTGGAGGGGGAAGGGGAGTCTGTTCCACAACAGCAGTATCTTCTGCAAAATATACCTGGCCCTCCAAACTGTTTTGCTGAAGTTGCATAAGAGGTTTATATCCCTAGACTGAGTATTTTTGATGCCATTTGACTTGCTGATGTGCAAGAAATTCATCACTAATGGGTCAGAGAATACCTTGTATGCTGGACACAGGTCACCCCTCAGCAGTCTGTAGGATATTGACAATACCTTTGGTTTTGGCATTTGCTTCAGAAAAGTAGATGCAAAACAGGAGGGGTACCAGCACAGAACCCTAGGGGACTGTAATGGTAAATGGGCTCTTTGTGGAGGTAACTTCCCCTGTTTTGATTATCTGCATCCTATCTGTGAGACAGTTGACAACCCTCTGCTAATTATCTGCTGCTGCCACACTTGTCCTGCCCAGACCACCCCAGGCAACTGCTTACTGAGAACAATGCTGATGTTTGACTGTGGTGGAAAGTGAAACAATTATGGCCAATCTGATACTTTTAGTCACACTTCAACCCCTCCACCACATGCATTCAGTCATTCATATTACAGACAACCACTTTGTTAAATGTGCACACCTCAGATATTCAGTTCTCTTAAAACAGCTCATAGCTCATTTCACACAAATGTGCACTACCTCTGCAAAGCTAAAATACTAACTACTTAACTTGAACAAATGACAGTAGTCTGAATTACCTTCATACACAGACAGCTCACATACCCAACAATTAATGCCAGTTTTAATGACTTATACACCTCTGATACCAGAATTTAGTAAAATAAAGATAATGACTAGTGGCAACAGTAATTTATTTTAACTCCTGTAACACACATACACACACACACATGCACACTCACACACACACACACACACACACACACACACACACACACACACACACACACACACACACACACACACACACACACACACACTGCTCATAATCCCTTGCTTTTACCACTAATCCTGCTCCACTTTACATGATGACCTGTACCCCTGTCATGCCAAGTTATAATTTTTAACGTAACACTTCCCCCATGAAGCTAATTTTCTCAACTCATCCACCCCCTCCTCATTTTGGGCTAGGTCTACCTTGGTTCAACCCACTGATCAATGCCTAGGTCCTACAGCCAAGGTAACCACCATGGACTCAGAAAATGTAAAAAACACTAGTAAAAGACATGGCATGATTCTATGTCCTTCTTTAATATTTTAATGGCGTCTATGACCAAGTAACGCAGACCTTGTTGAACACTCTACCAAGATCCATAACAGCATTACTATGAAAATATGACACACTATTTAAACTCACAAAAAGGAAACCTTTTAAAAAAATGCTACCACAATGTTAATGGTCTTGAAAAATATCCGGATACTAAGAGTTCAAATGTGAGGGTGCTGTGGTCCATCGATTTTTGAAAATGTGCTCCATGCCCAAAAGTGCATTAAAAATGTCCAACATACATAAGAAAATCAGAATACTGAAAGAGAAAGTAACCAATCTGCACATTTACAAACAGCTGCACAAAGGAAACTATCACAGTGCTTAGATCCACACGAAAACATTTGGTAATGAAAAATAAAGAACTAAAAATTATTTGTTTAGCCAACTTTTTAAACTCTTACTGGCTTTCTTTCTGCTTAGACTTTGAATAAAACCAGTTGCAGTGCCCTTAATTGTTGTGTAATGCTTTGAGATTTCACTCTCTTATGCTGCAAATTGACTTGCTCTCACCATGGAATCTCTCCCTCTCTCTCTCTCTCTGTCCTGATACAGAGACAGGCTCTGTCAATTCCTTAATTCCATTGCTCGAGGTACATATAATAGCATCACTTCCTCCATTGCTAAGATTTTTAAGCTTCTCAAACACTGTTGGTGAAGGAGAGTTGGACATTCTAGTGGTGCATACAGGAGATCCATCCTTGTCCTCTCTTCCACTTTTGGAAACCTGTACATGTGTCAATGATCCATCTAGTGTTCACTCTCTTCTCAGTCCAGTGCATCTCAGCAAAGAAGAACTAATCTTATAAACAAAGTTAATGTCTCATACAAAGCAGGAACTATGCCTGATGACCTCAGTGACCACTGCCTAACCTATATCTCTAGAGAAAAGATTGACTATCAAAACCTCCCTAACATTAGAATAATACGCTCAACCAAAAACTTTAATAGTGACTTATTTCAAAATGATCTCAAAACATGCAACCGGAACCTCATGAAATCACTTCCTCTAAATGAAGCAGTATCATTCTTTAACTCAACCTTCCTTTCAATTTTAGATAAACATGCCCCTGCACGCTCTATTAGAATGAAATCTAATATAGCCCCTTGGCTCACAAAGGAAACAAAGAAATTAATTCATAGCAAAAATAAAATTTGGGCCAAATGGAGACACCATAGAACCACCTCTGATTTTCTTCACTTTTGCTGACTTAGAAATCTTACAAAGAAAGCTATTATCTCAGACAAAAATAACTACTACTGTGAACTTCAGGAAACCCATTTATATAAACCCAAACAATTCTGGTCTTCGATCAACAAACTCCTTTCACCTGGTACAGCTAAAACTCCCTCCCCAATAAACGCAGACCCAGGAACTCCTAGCCATACTGCAAACACCTTTAACACCTTTTTTATTGATACCATCCAATCACTTGCTAAACAAATGAACACCATTAACTTTTACCCTCCAGATAATCATGTTGATTCCCCCCATAACTTCACTCTTCATCCTATCTCTACCTCCTTCATCTACAAGCTTATTCTTAAACTGAAACCCTGTACCCCCTCTGCTGACAAACTCCCCTCTCTCTTTCTTCAAAAGGCTGCTAAGCAGATTGCATACCCTATATCGATACTCATTAATAGGACTATCCAAGAGGGAACCATACCAGATATATGGAAAATATCTCATATCATCCCACTACACAAAGGTGGTAACTCTATTGAGTATACTAACTTTAGACCTATTGCCCTTCTCTCTCCACTAGCTAAGATCATGGAGAAATGCATCCACCAGCAACTCATACAATATCTCTCTGCACACAACATAATAGCCAACTGTCAACATGGCTTTAGACCCCACCATAGCACCTCCACTGCCCTCCTTTCCTTCGTTGACACTATCAACAACTATCGCAACTCAAATCTTCTCTCCTCTGCTCTATTCATTGACCTCTCTAAAGCTTTTGGCATGGTGAACCACTCTTCCCTTATTAACATCCTTAAATCCCTCTCATTTGATAACCTGGCTATTAAATGGTTTACATCTTATCTAAGCAACAGGCATCAAGCCGTTCTTTGGGACAATCATATCTCTTCACTACTGCCTGTTTCTATTGGAGTCCCACAGGGCTCTATTCTCGGTCCACTTCTCTTCTCCCTTTACATAAACGATCTCAACACTATCATCCCACAAGCTACCTGCATCCAATATGCTGACGACTCCACGATTATTTGCTCAGCATCTACCTCCTCAGAGCTACTCACTCTAACTCAAACCACCTTCAACACTGTAGAAACTTGGTTCACTAGACGGCACCTCCTCCTCAATGCTAAAAAAACAAAACTTCTCCTTTTCACTCCTACCACTCGAGGCTCCCCATTAAACTTCAACATTTTATCCAATGACACCACTGTTATCTCTCCTGACACATCAACTAAACTGCTAGGTATAACCATCGATAACAATCTCACTTTCAATCAACACATCAATAACATCATCAAAACTGTTAATAAAAAAATTGGATCATTATACCGTATCAAACCTTTTCTCACACCTTCTACCAGAGCTACCATTGCCCACTCCCATCTGATTTCTACCCTCTTTTATGCCTCACCTATCTTCACTAACCTTAAGAAGGCCAACCTAAATAAACTAGCAACTTGTTACAATAGCATTGCCCACTTTGCCACCAGTAACCCTTTCAGAACACATCACTGTCAAAACCTAAAACTCCTAGGCTGGCTGGAGCTACAAAACTGTCTTTTGATCTCCCAACTTACCATTGCTCACAAGATACTGTACCAACCTTATAATACCCCTATACTTTCTCAACTTTTAATCCCTTACAATAATCTTACCTCCCTTCGATCTTCATCTAAACTCATGACCAAATCTGTAAAGTCCCATAACTTAGCTGGTGACTCTCTGTTCACTAATACTGTAGGAAGGATATGGAATCAGCTACCCACTGATATCACTCTAATCCCTCCTTACCACTCTTCAAACAAAAATCAAACTGTACTTCCAAAATCACTGGCTCTGCTCCTGCAGGACTCCTGACTGATCTTCTTCTTTCCCCCTACACTACTAGTATCTTTACACTATACTTATTTACTTTACTTATTCCTTCTTCCTATTGCCCAGCTACTCTCCTCCTATGCTCCTACTCTCTCCTCCTTTTTCTCTCCCCCTCCTCTTTTCCATCATAATACTCTTTTCCACTCTACACTATTGCCTCTTTCTCTCTTCTGCCTTTGTATTTCTTCTGTAATTCCCTTCTGAGTCTCCCATTCTACTTTTTTCTCTCCAACAGATTATCAAATATATGTTACTAATCTTGATGTTTTGTAATGTTTTACTGAATAATTATATTTTGAGTGTGTTCCTTAGGAATTTTGTTTTTTTGTGTTACTAAACGTATATTCTTTTTGTACTGAATTTATTTTATAATTTGTCTCCTTGTAATTTAGTATCTGTGGAGCTTTTCTCCCCAGGCCTCTACTGAAAATGGACATATATCCAGCTAGACTAGCCTGGTTAACAAATGTAAAATAAATAAAATAAATAAATAAATAAATAAATAATCCTGCTGTACCAATCCATTATGACTGACGATATCTACTTCTTCCCCTCTTAAACCATGCTGCAGGTCAGTCCTGTTTATAGCCTGTGTGGACTGCAAAAAGGCCTGAACCTCACCAGCTTAGGGAAGTGCTGTCATTGTCCATCCAACACCATTACCAACTCAGCAGGGTATACCAACCAAGTGATAAAATCCCTGCACTTCAGTTCACTGTGGACCTCACTAAAAGCTGCCATTTGTAAGTACAGGGAACTGGAATAGTTCCAAAATCCATACACAGACCCACTTTCTACATGTGCTTCACGAAGATCATAAGTATCATTTAAAATCCATTAATTTCATGTATACGCATGCAACGTTATTATTACCTGCCTAGGCTACCTGGTGACCTCTCACATTTTCTGCACTCTGTGCATACTATCTATGTCCCAATCTATATGCAAGGTGCATTCAGAAGGGGGAAGAAATTTATTAAAGAATAAAGATAGCAAGTCCTTCTTCTGCATGGATTCAGGAGTCCCTGACAGGCATACACTCACACTATGAAAGGGTTGCAAAGCATGGGAACCTCTTCTCCCAGATACGTTATGAGAGCCTGTTGTCTAACCATTTCCTCTTCTGTGGCCAAGAGCATTTGCCGAAAATGTTGTACCGTTGATTGAAGATGGCTGATATTGTCTTTCTGTTTGCGCAGTCATTCAGGAAAACCCTTTTGCTTAGATAAAAAACTATCTGTGGCATTTCCAGCATCTGGGCCAACATTCACTTTTTGTGGGCAGCAAACATAGTCTGACATCTCCAAAACCTCTGTTTTCTGCTTTTATCTTCAGATTTATACCTACAAATTAAAGCACCATTAGGGCAGAATTTTACATATAAGACTTTGGAACTTAGAGAAGTCAGTCCTCCATGTTGGACTGCCCCCCAAGGATTACATCCACTTTTAGGACTGTGACTGCATGCTTCAGGTCTTTGGCTGCATCAAAGGAACATAAAAACTGCCTCACAGGAATTTATCTTCTCAGCTCACTGCTGTCAGAATAGTGTGCAACCACACCTTACATCTCAATCTTTTATCTTAAAAATCAAGAAGGAGGTTAAATGTAATGGTAAACAAAAGTCCAAAATCAGGAACAGCTTTTGCCTTTACATACTTAGAAACTTGCTAGAATAACAAGCTTTGAATTAGTATTTTGAATTATTTATTTGAAGACTATTAAGTCAGAAAAAAATGGAAACTTTATGATGAATATTTCAAAATATTTTGCCAGACATCAGAGACATTCTGTAGTTGGGCATATCTACATCCTACCACCCCACCCCCCCCCCCACACACACACACAACACACACATACAGCTGCAGCTTCCCTAATACCTTGCACCTGGGGAGGCTGCCCACTTGCTGCTCTTCTCCACACACACACACACACACACACACACACACACACACACACACACACACACACACACACACACACATGCATACACACACACACATTCAAACTCACAAACATACTTTAAGTACTTACTTTCTTCCTACATGCTGGCAGTAATAGCCAGAGTGATTGGAAAATTATATATGTAATATATATAAAATTAATAAACAAAAATGTGTTCCCATGTCCATGCCTCCAGTAGCATGCTAACTACTTCCTTCTTCCTGTCTCATGATTATTTCTCAGTCAGCTGTGGCAGCCTGAGTCAATAGGCAGGGCTACTTACTGCTTCATGTAGCAACCCTGTGAAACATTGTTGAACAACGCTTTTGTTGGTCCCGGTTTTTATATTTTGGATCTCTTAAGAGCTCAGTGGGACCTGGAATAAAACAAAAAGTCTGAAAGTCAGCTATTATTTTTTAATTTAACAATAATACTCAATTTTCTAAATTAACTAAACACATTTTTTTCTTTTCTTAGCTGGGGGGGTCTGCACCCCAGCAGCCAGTGCCACAATATGCCCCTGGATCTGATCCAAAAGCTCAAACACCTCTTTGACTCTTAGTTTAGAAGTCTCCTTGACTTTTTGACTACTACTGGGATGTGAAGGTGAGAATTTTACAGATCCAAACACCTCAACCTACCTTACCTTATTATAGCACCTAGGACTATTTCTGTTCAGATAGAATCTGGTTTGGGCTCTGGGCAGCATTGCTGGTTAGGTTAGCTGCAGATTACACCAAGTTAGCACCCTTCCCTCATCTGGTTACAAATGCCCTCCACTCCTATCCCTTGCAAGTGCACATTAGGTGCTGCCACCATGGATGGGCACTTTTCTGCTATCTCAGCATCCAGTTTTGTGGACATAGGCATCCTGAGGCAATGTAACAAATCATCTTATATACACTTAACCACTTAATTTTCAAACAGACAAATACAATATGTTAGAAATGTAACATATTACACATTGGCACTGGAGACTAGGCTCTCACATACAGACACAAAAAGCAACAAACAAGTTGTCAGCGACTCACACATGTCACTCACCACACCCACAAAAAACCACACACATAGACCCACATATATGGAGGCGCTCACATGTCACTTAACCATACTTCAAGGGTATCTCAGGCACAGTCCTCAGAAACTCTGCATGCACACAAACAAGATAATTACCATCACAACACATAAAGCCATATCTCACTGTATCTCATCTACCAAATTCATAAAGCAAAACACTCCACAACCCAATATTCTGGTCATAGGAGACTCCATTGTGAGACACACTGATGTCCCTGTTACCGGGCCGGATAAGGGGAAGGTCACAGTTGGTTAGCTACCAGGGGCCAGGATTCACCAAATTATGCAAGTACTCAGGTCTCTTATTCCTAAGTACCAGCATGACTCAGTCATAGTCCATGTGGGCATGAATGACCTGAGATGTACCTCCCTGGGCTAAATGAAGAGGCATGATTGAGCTCTCAGAATATGTGTTATGGGCAGGTATGAGCCTAGCAGTGAGGTGCATTCTACAGTCTCCAAGAATGATGTCACAATATCAGCAGAAAATGATAAATTTTGACAATTGGCTTAGCTACTGGTGTCATTCCAAAGGGGTTCAATACTTGTCAGCCTGGAATGACATGGTTGACAGGCCATGCTGCTTTGCCAGGGATGGTCCTCACCTGTCACCTCAAGACTTTCAGATATTGTCCAAAACATTATCCACCCCTATAGTGACTTTTTTGGGCATTGTTAAAAGACAATCTTCTAGCATAACAAAATCTACTCAGGGCAAGCTAAAGGTGTTACTGCTCAATGTTAGGAGTCTCAACAAAATAACTGCACTCCCTGGAAGCTCTCCTCAACCTGGAGAATGCTGATGTCTGTGCAATTACTGAAATATGGTTCAATGCCATAGAAAGCACTCCAGCAGTGCATGCCTATAAAGGTTTTCATACATTCTGACCACCCACTAAACAGGAAAGAGCAAAAAGCAGAGGTGTATCTATCTACATAAAGGATAAGCACACCTCAAGGCTGGTCAAGCAATATGACATGCTTGAGCTACTTCATGTCCAACTAACCATGGGAAAAATCCATTACCATATTATTGCTAGCCACAGGTCTCCCACCATGAACCAAGAAACACATACACTATACCTGAAGTTACTAGAATCCCTCACCATCCAGCCCAATAGCATACTCATGGGTGAATTTAAATACCCCTCCATTAATTGGGAGACATATATGACCACTAACATGCAGGCCCAAAGATTGATTGACTTTGTAAATTTAAACACTTTGGAGCAAGTAGTCTGCACTCCCATTAGGGAACAAATATCCTAGATCTGGTAGTCATGAATATGGGAGAGTGCACCCCCCCCCCCAGTGTGAAGTCCTCACTGGTAAGATCAGCTCACAAAGCAGTCTCCCTTGAGATATAGGTAAAACTAGTCTCCCCACCTAACCCCAAAAATGTTAAGAACTTCTCTAAGGTAAGTTCCCTTTATTAAGGGATGGCATAGCTAGTTTCCAAGCGCCCCCAAATCAAGAAAACACAGACACCTATGCAGAGCCATACACAAAAGCTGGATATGACCATAGAAGCAACTGCATAGAAATGGAAGTACCAGACTGAAATAAACCCAGGTCAAACTGCAAAAATATGCCACCCAGGTGGACCCTGGTATTAATACGTTGTACAATAAAAGAAAGAATATCCTGTTGAGAAGTAAGAGGGAATGTACACAATAGAGCAAAAAGTCCCTCGTTAGTCTAAACAAGTGAATCAGGGAACTAGTCAAGTCTCTGAAATCAGACTTTTAGGTAAAAATAGCCACCAAAGCTAAGGATAACCATAAGACATTTTTCAGTTATGTCCGCAGTAAGGGCAACACACAATAATATGTGTAATTAGTTGCATAAACTTAGACAGAAGATAAAGCAAATCTGCTAGCCAACAAATTCAGCTCAAATTTCAACTCCCCTATCACCCCTGGTTCTCCCCCAAGAAATACCCTCCACCGCCACCAATTATCACCAAAGGACAGTGTTACCACTGTGTTCTCTAAAGCTAAAACATGGCTTCAATGGGGCCTGATGATATACTAGGTTGCCTCTTAAACAGCTTAAATCAGGACTTATCAGGCCCATTAGGATCTCTATTTAACCACAACCTCCAGACTGGCTTTGTCTGAATAGAGTGGAGGACAGCAACAGCCATCTCTCTACATAAAGGGGAATTATCTACTGACCCTAGAAATTATAAACCCGTAAGTTTAACTTGTTTTGTGTGTAAGGCCATAGAAAGAATAATCATGGACCTGATAAATTATGACATAGGAAACAAATTCAGGTTTGTCAAGAGCAGGTCACACCTACTGAATCTGGTGAATTTGTTTGAGAAAGTCACTAAGGCCATGGATGTGGGTAAATCAGTACCTACTGTGTAATTTGACCTGGCCAAGATATTTGACACAATCCCCCACACAGGTATTATAAAGAAACATACAAAACTGGGCATAAATACCTTCATCACCAAATGGATATCCAATTGACTCATGGACAGGACACATGATTAAAATGGGCAAATCCAGCTCCAGCAAGAGGCCAGTTACTATGATGTGCCACAGGGGTGAGTGCTGGGACCACTCCTGTTTAGAATATGCTTCCCTGCACTAAACGTTAATGTGGAAGGCCTGTAGATGACAACGTTTGCTGACAACTGTAAGCTGAGAGGAATAGCTGACTCCCCCAGTGATGTAGCTATCCTTCAGGAAGGTCTAGATCAGACAAATGATTAGTGCCAGAACTATGGCCTAAAACTAAGTGCCAAAAATGCATTATCATACCCTTTGGAAAGCCAAATATCCCTGAAAATTACAACATTAATACCACACTCTTAAAATTAGACTCAGAGGTGAGAGATCTGGGTACACAGATATAACTTAGCCTGAACTTTGACTGGGATGTGCCCACAGTGGTGAAGAAGTGATTGCATATGGCACAATTTATAAGTAAAGGTATGGCATCCAGATCCAAGGAAATGATAGTCTCGCTGAATTCAGCCTTCATTAGACCAATAACAGAGTATAATGTGCCATTTGGCATGTACTTAACTAGGCACTTACAACAGCTGGAATGACCTCAGAGGTTTCTTACAAAGAAAATACAGGGTGTAAACAACATATTCTTTGCAGACAGACTAAAAGTCCTATCCCTTTACTTTTTATCCTACCGACTATTACAGGTTGACCTATGCCTGACCTACAAGGCACTCACAAATCCAGTCCTGATGGAGCTACTACACATCTGCAAGTCAAACAGCATGAGAATTACCCGTACTAGGGAGCTAAACTTAGTCTACAATCTCAAACAAAATGTGCTGGACAGACATATATGTGTCTCAGAGATTGCCCCTTCTTTGGAACTGGCTTCCTATTCACATTAAACAGAGCCTTTCCCTGGCCCTCTTCAAAAGAAATTTGGATCAATGGATGAGAATTTCAAATTCACACCTTGGGTATTGCCTATGTCCCTTATAGACAGGGGCAATCTGTAAGATACTCAATGCACAGGCACAAATCAATGCCATCATCTTGTCCCTAGGATCCATATATTGGACAAAATTGGGTTATATTGGCTAGGCTTGTAAGGGTTCTTAAGCCATTAGTCTAATATAAAGTGCTATGAACCTATGAAACTATGAGCCAGTCTCCTTCCTATAAGAAAAGAAGGCTGGACTTCACTATGGCTATTCAAAAGGTTTATTTTGAAATGCAGTGATTGACACTGCTAAGATCTATAAAAAAGATTTTAACAAAATGGTATTTATTTTCTGGTGGAGCTGCTTGGTGGTTCTTTTTTTAAAGATCTTTGAGATCTCTTTCCTTTCTAGTTGTATTTGATGGGATATCTGTCAAGGGAAGTGACAGAATCTAGAGAGTGGAACCAATCCTTGCAGTATAACCTCTAGATGCTATCTTCTTTATCTGCCTGCCTTTACAGATCATCTTCCAAGTCTTAATATATTAGCAGAATCATCCCCTGACTGCTTCATGAATGGGACAATTGAACAAAATCTCAGAACTGCTGCAGTTCTTCATGTACCTAGGGCTAGGCTTAGACATGGTCAGGTCTTAAGATGCAGGAAGCTGTAGACATCCTATTTGGCAAGTGCTGACAGAGACAAGGTTGCACAGAGGCGGGGAAGGCTTGCTCTGTTTGAATGTTAAATACAGACTTCATTATTCAGTTTCAAAAGATCTGTTCATAGGAAATTCATTTATGGATATTTTAATACATAATATTATAATAAAACTGTAATAAACAGGAAAATCTGCAATTCCAAAAGTTTGAGTGGCCCCTTCAGACTGTAAGGCCCAAAGCTGTAGGCTGTTCAACTTGCACCTAAATGTGGCCTGCCTGGAGCTTCTGATGAGTGCCAAAAAACCCTGACCCCTGTGTCCATGACCCTGACAGAAACCAGACTGAGTTGATTGTTTGGTTTCAGCACCCAGTGGTTGCTGTTTCTGTGAACCACAGGGACACCACAGCTGATACTGACTACTCTGTCATAACAAAGGCTTACTGTGGCAGGTGGAATTTAATATCCACAGATGTAAATATGTGGGATTGTTCTTCATAATATTAAGGTGCTATGACGTCCAAGCAGAAAGGAACTACTGCAGGGAATCCAAGAAGTTCAGCTCTGTATCTTTGGCTTGGGCTAATCACAACTAGGAGTACCAGTGGCCATGCTGAATCTTACTGTCTGATCAGATTGACTATTGCATTGTAAATTACATACCCTGTAAGGATGCCTTAGCTGGAGGACATGTAGGTTAATCAGTTCTGTACTCACAGAAATAAGGTAATAGGCATGAGCATATGCTTTCTACATCTGACCATTACCCTGGATTCCTTGTCTGATTCTATGTTTGGTCAATGGATAGCTTGACTCTTGGACATGTAAGTCTTGGGAAGCTGACGTCTTCATCATCATCAGGGTCCTCCATTGTGGAATCCAAAGGAGGATCTATAGGATTAGTCAAGGTTAGAGCTTAATGGGACCTTTGGCAAGGTGGCTTATTGTCTGAGAAATCTAAGGTCATGTTTGGCAGTTAAGGAGTGAGGGCATAGAAGACATGCAGGAATGAAGTAAAAGATTAAGCTGAAGAGCCTGACATTGCAGTATAGGCTTTCCTAGAAGGATCCATAATGGAATGAAAGGCATTGTAACAGAGCACCTCTTACAATGCCTGTGCAGAAGCCAGTGCTGGGGATGTCAGCATGTAAAAAATGGTAACAAAACCACTAAGGTCAATGAAACAGAGTACTGGTGGCCCAGCTTACAGACCCTGATATAAGTTCATAGGTTCATAGGAAGGTACTAGGCTATTGGCCCTGGGGCCTATATAAGCCTAGCCAAGAAGGTACCCTTTCTTTCGCCACCCAAGAAAATTATTTTCCTGTGCCACTGTCAAGCAGAGCCACAGAAGTGATCCCCAGGGAGAACTTCCTATTTCCCATCCAATCATCAAGATTTTTCTTGAAGAGTGCTAATGAGGAGCTTTGTTTGATATAGATAGGTAGTTTGTTCCAGAGTATGGGAAGTATCTGGGACAGGAATCTATCCCTCCAGCATGTTCTGTTTATTGTGGTGACAAGGTTTAGCTCCCTAGAGCATGTAGCTTGGAGAGATTGGGATTTCTTTAAGTGGAGCATGTCCAACAGCTCTGGGTTTGACATAGCTTTGTATGTTAGGCAGAGATCGCCTCTGAGTAGGCGATATGCAATGGAGAAAAGCTGGAGATTTTTGGGACAATCTGCATAGGGCATCTGTTTGAGGCCAGTAATTCTCTTTGTGAGGTATTTCTGTGGTCTTCCCAGTTGTTGTAGATGTCTTGTGAGGTACGTACCAAAAGGGGTGCTGTACTCTATAATGGGTCTAATGAGTGATGAGTAGAGGGGAACAATGACCTCTTTTTTCCTGCATGACAAACCTTTTGTGATGAGGTGTGCCATGTAGAAGGATTTCCTGACTACTGTGGCGATGTGATTATCAAAGGAGAGACTACTGTCCACCTGTATCCCGAGGTCTCTAATCACACTTTCGGTGTTAAGTTTACTACCGCCTATGTGGTAGTTCATGGGTACAGAGTTTTCTCCAAAGGGGATGACAATGCACTTTTTGGCATTGAGCTTGAGGCCATGGCTTTGACACCAGGCATCTGTCTCAGTGAGGCCCTTTTGTAGGATGTCCACATCGTTAGGAGTTTCAATTATTGCTCCTAGCTTGCAGTCATCTGCAAACTTCATTAGTCAAAGACCTTCTGTGTTAGCCTGTACTTCAGAGAATAGATACCAAACAGGAGAGGACCCAGGACTGAACCTTGTGGTACTCCACTTGTCACTGGTCTGAAGCTGGATTTGGAGTCTGCTACTTTCACAGTGTGGGTTCTGTCAGTGAGCCAGATGGCAACCCATCTTGTGACATAGGGATTTATACCTAGTTTAGTGAGTTCATCTATAATTCCAGAGTGTGGGATGATGTTGAAAGCCTTGGCAAGATCTAAATAGGCTGTGTGAACCACCTTACCCTCGTCTATGGCTTTGGTGACTGCTTCAAAGAAGTCTATCAGGTTTAGGAGACATGATCTGCCTTTTACAAACCAGAACTGGGTGGGGTCCAGAGTTTGGAGATTGCCAATGTCTTTGTTTATAAGTTCCATGATGATTCATTCCATGCCTTGCAGACCAGGCTCATCAGGCTAATGGGGTGGTAGTTCCTGGGGTCCATGGTGGCTCCCCCTTTGTGGAGTGGGATAACCGTCACTATGCGCCATTCAGTGGGCACAAAGCCTGAGGTGAGGCTATGATTAAACATGGTACTTAGGTGGGGTGCCAGTTCACTTTGTAGTTCATGTAGAACGCAGCCTGGGATGTAGTCAGGTCCCATGGATGCTGTGTTCTTGGCTTTGGAGAGTATGGTTTTTACCTGTGCAGCTGTGATTACAGGAACTTTGCATTCTTCCGGTATAGAGATGGGCCCTTTAGGGGGTGAGAGGGGGGTAATGTTAGCACTGAACCTATCTGTCAGGATGTTGGCAATATCACTTGGTTCTGTATATTTAGTGACATTGTGCTGTAACTCAGAGCAGATCTGAGTGTTGCCATTGAGATTCTTGACATAGCTATAAAATGCTTTGTGGTTGTCTTTAGAATCAGTGGCAAGTTTGTTTTCGTAACTAGCTTTGAAGGATTTTTTGAGGGATCCCAGCTTCTTACTGAGGCTGACCAGGGAGTTCCTCCAATCATGGGATTTTACTCTTTTTTGCAACAGTTTCTTGCTTCTGTTGTAGAGTTGGTTTATGGCAGAGGGCCACCAGATTGGCTTCATTTTTTTGGAGCATAACATCTTAGTTCTCTTAGGACTAGCACAATCCATGCACTCGTGTAAGTGCTTATAAAGTGCAATTGTGCAGGATTCAGCAGTCATACCTCTATTGTCCGTCTGCATGGGTGTCGTGGAGTTTGTCACTTCTGTCTTAAGAAGTGTGAAGTTGGCTTTTTACGGTAGTTTCCCTAATGGGGGTGGGGACGGGATGTGGATGTCTAGGGTGATTAGCTTGTGGTTGGATCTGACCAATGAGGAATTGACCTTTGGTGTGGAACACTGGTCACAGATGTTGGTAATGACCAGGTCTAGGATATTGCTGCCCCTGGTGGGGGTGTGGATAAATTGATCCAAGGCATTGGAATTTATGAATTCCAGAAAACGTTGAGCAAAAGAGTTGGTACATAAGTTGTTTTCCCAGTTAATGGTGGGGTAGTTGAAATCACCCATATTAATATTTTCCAGTGTATCTAGAAATGAGGAGTGGGAATCCTGGGGCATGGTGGGGGATCTGTAGCAAGCTACAATTTGGATTGCGGTCTTGCACAGAGTTAGTTGCACTTGGATAATCTCGGATGCATTATGCTGAGCAACTAGCCTGGAGGTGTGGATATCCTTAATAAATATGGACATGGCTCCGCCTTTAGTGTTTCGGTCCAGGTTAGGTGGCTAAAAGGTGTGGTATGAATTATAGCCTGGTAATGCAGGGGTGCTCTCTGGAGCCTTGAACAGGTCTCTGACACTGCACAGATGTCGATGTTCTCCATTTTAAGGAGTGCCTCGAGTGAGTGCATTTTGAGGTTTAGACTTCTAGCATTATGTAGCATTACCCTCAAATTTTGCTTGCTTGTACCTGTTACTGTGGTGAATTTGTCATTTGAACCTTGCTTAAAAAAGGCACTATAGGGTTGTCAAGAGCCTTAGCCAGTATCCGGAATCCCAAGGGTGACAGCCTCAGGTGCAGGCCATCTCTGGCAAAGCATCGTGGTCTGTCGATCATGTCATCCCAGGCAGACAGATACTGGATCCCCATAGAATGACACCAGCAGCCATAATGCCAGAAGACAAGACGCCATGACCACTTATGCCAGGAATGTCAGCATCTACAGAAAATAGTGGTGACATAGTGGAAATAAGCACTGACATAACTAAAATCAGATAGGCAGACATTGCAAAAGAGACATCTGGTGAGAATAGAAAAGGTGCTAGAGACACTGGCATCTAGGGAAAAAGTGTCTCCCAGATCATGTCTTGAATCAGAGATGACAGGGGAAATGGCTGTGGACTATCTGGCCACAAGACTTTGAATTATTTTCACCAGCTTATTGTAATCAACTGTGGGATAAATTGGAGACAGTCTCAATGAATAAGAAACAAGGCACTGCAGACCTAGATTGAAGAGATGGGGCTTGAACAGCTAGGATAAGAGGAGCATTGTACGCAAACAACAACTGACAGTATCTACTTCACTTAATCCCTTGTGAAAGGAGAAGTGGAATAGCAAGAAAAATCCAGTGGAGTGGCCATGGTAACAGAAGGAGGTACTCAGAAGAAACTCCTTTATTTATTATAGTTTTCTTTAATATCTTTTTAGTAAAATATGTTTCTTCATCTTCCACAGTTCAGTGTAAAATTGACCATGAAGGCTACTTTTCTGAGAGACAAGACCTGTACAACCTTCCTTTGCTGACATTGAGTACTTTCCTTGAAACACAGGCAAAAATAACAACACAAAATTATATACCATACTCCTGAGCAGTAAACACAATGTGTGCCTGTTAACAAGTGGAATGGCCCAACTTCAGGCACTTTTCCTGAATAATAGAATAAACATTCATAGGAAATGGAGAAGGCCTAGGTCCAATGCAGAAGAAAAAAAAATAGAAACACAGATTCTAAGTGAAATGTAACAGAAGAGAGGGATCTTATGGTGAAAAAAGACGAAGTAGTGAAAAAAAATGAAAAATGACTCAGCAGTTTTGACCCAGAAAAGATTTGTTTATATAATATATTTATAGACACACACACACACACACACATATATATATATATATATATATATATATATATATATATATATATATATATATATATATATAGGTATGGGTATAGGTATTGACCAGGTTTGTTCCACTAAACTAGTGACCTCTTTTCAAGGGAGACAGAAGCTGATATTTCTACTACTATAGGAAATTTGGCCAGGGAATTGGGGAACTTTGATAGCAGCTATCACCAACTAAAGCAAACAAAACCTTGGCTTAATTTGACATCTGAAAGAAAATATAGAGGTCTGCTAATGCAATATTCTGTTAATTAATGTTAAGACATTTGATAAAATACTGTTATAAAGTGACAAGCAAAAGGATGCAGAACAATCACTTTACTTCCTAACATTTTTTTTCTGTGACTTACCTTAAACTATTATTACATCATTAATATAACATGTATTTATGTTGCTTTTATTTGAAGTCACATAAATGGGAAGGGAGAGAGTGCATATACATACCATCAGAACCAGAACTCAGATAAGCTGCTACAGCACCTTTAAGAGCCCGCAGTTTTCAGTCAATAACAAGGAACACAGCATTATCAAATTGTATTCTTCAGCTGGATATAACACATCTGTGCAGAGCAGCATTCCAGTGGCTCTTTCGCTAGCTATTGAAGCAACTAAGAAATTTTTAAGAAGCTGGGACCCCATAATTTGCTCATACATATGCAATTCATACAAACAAAAGAAGACGGGAAATGCATTAATATATCCCCTTTGGCTGGTCACGCACATGTATTCTGTCAGGGGATTTAATGCACTGAGGTGCCACAGCTGAGGTGAGGCTCTGCTGTACTTGCTCTTTTCTCATTTGTTTGACTGTGCGAGAGTCAGTTATGTGTGAGAGCGAGATAATGTTGCAGCAACCCCCTGTTTCATCTGTAGTTTCTTCAATAGCTTTCTGATAAAGCAGCTAGAATGAGAATGTGAAGGATCTTTGTTCGAGTTCATGCAAAGGCATTTGCGTTTTGAATGTTACACTCAAAAGCACTGTCCAAAGATCATTTATTTTAGAGCACTTTATCTGAGCTTGTACTCAGAAATGCACTGATTCACTTTCCCGTTTATCTGGTTTCATTATGCTCTGTGAGAATGTTGATACATTCACTTTCCTTCCCCTTTATCTGGTTACATTGTAGCAAGAGAGTGCTGTGTACTGTTTTTCCTACCTTTCTTCCTGGTTACATGGTCCTGAGGAAGTGTGTGTTTATACTCTTTCCTTTCCCTTTGGTTATATTTATATATTGTGTTGGGGGGGGGGGGTTAACATGCTCCTGTACCTCTTGGATGAAAATATTTGTTTTACCCTAGCTTAGTTTTCATTAATTTAAGGACATTCTCTTCAGTAGCAGTGTTTTGTGCAGCCTGTTTATTTGACTGTAACTGAAGTAACTATTCATGCTCTGTTTTAGTGATGTTGCTGTTTTTGAACACCCAGGAGTTTGACATATGCAGCATTTCCATAATTATTTGACATATTGCTCAAATATCACGAAATGCAAATGCAAGATCTGCCATATTCTAATGTGAGTGCCACAGGGATGGGTGAGGTACTGAAGATGTAGAAATAGCATACTTCATTATTAAATAACAGACATTTTAGTTAAGTTCTGTAGATGCACCTCTTAATTTGATTTCTCAGTTTATACACTTGTTGCAAACATGAGCTGTCATTCTGCTATCACAACTTAGTTGCATCAACATCTGCCAAGAAAGACATTTAGCAACAGGTGGATACACTTTTACACTAAAGAAACTGATTGCAGATGTCATGCACTGTCACGGCATGACATTTACATTTTCTGGGTGCCTAGCAACTAGCGCAGTGTGCAGCTTTCACTCTGAGCTCTCTAAAGAAATGGAAAATTAATATTAAAAGTGAGTTTTCAGTTGACATCCTGCTGCTGTTTCTGCTTTAGATATGGTGATTTTTAACATTCACATTTTTCACTTTCAATATATAACATAAATATTTTCACATCCAGATTTAATGCTAATTGTCTTACTGGTCATTGCCATTAATGCATGAAAACTTTACCTTCTTCTGTACTGCATAAAATCCTTAACCTTTGCACTGTTTGAGCTCTGGCAGCATAGAATTCAGACAGCAAAACTGCATTGTTCGATATTTATACAAGCATTTAAAAAGAAAGGCTTTTATTTAGGTATTCAGTGTTGTCTGATGAATGCAAACTTAACTGAAATAAACCAATTAAGCAATGCCTATTAAACATGCAGCTAATACCAGTATAGCAGTACTGTAAAACAATGACCACAAATGTTAATACACTTATGTAATGGCTCTTAAATTCCCTGGAGGGGTGCAATTTAAATTAGACATCTTTACTCTAATGAACTGTGCAGACATTTATAAAGATAATTTGAAATACGCAATATCCAAAACATATATGATTTTCTCAGAAGACCCTTCACCATTTATCAGATGATCCATTGATTGCATAGTCCATTTTTTCAGAGAATTTTTCTTTCCGCATTTTCTTCAACATTGTGCCACTCAATAATTCTCCTGTTGTGGTCTAAAGTTACTCATTTGTAAAGAATGTTAGTTATGAAGATAAGAGAAGAAACTCAAGTAGTCTGATGAGAAGTTGTACCCTAAACCACCAATCCTCTGTTTTTTGAGTTTTAACCAGAAGTGTTCTTTGGAGAAGGGAAATCATGAAGGTGTATAGTTATCATGTATTATATTCTTTGGCAATTGCGGAGCAAGATTCATACAGAACAGTTTTACAAGCCTTACAAATATTCCATTGGTTTTGAAGGATATACACAGACCAAGCACTAGTGCTCTCATATGCATAACAAAGTATTTCACTTACTAACTAAACATGGACTAAATGTGTTAATAAATCTGAAATATAAATGTAATAACCTGATTTTGTACATTTTATTTTATTTATTTATTTTATTTTATTTTACATTTGTTGACCGGGCTAGTCTAGCTGGATGCATGTCCATTTTCAGTAGAGGCCCGGGGGGAAAAGCTCCAAAAATAAAAATAGAAATAATAATAATACATACATACTTTAAGAGTAATAACAGATAAAAATAGTAGCTGATAAAATGTGCAAAAAGTAAAAAAAAAGTTATTACATAAAAAAGCAGTTGTTACAAAAATAATAATTTTTTTTTTTTTACAAAATAATTAGTCTTAGCAGGAATAGAATTCGTAGTAGGAATCAAGGGTATTGTACATTAGATACAATAGCCATGTAAACGTACATATTCTTTATGATAACGTGGTATTATGTTTGTTTAGGAAAAAAAATATAGAGTAAGGAGTAGTTGTAGTTCAGAAGGAGAGAGGTTAGTCAGGCTTAGTACAGGAGCATAGCCAGTGTTTCTTTAGGAATAGTTTTAGATTCTTTTTAAAGCATGAAAGAGAACTTTGTGATGTTAGTTCAGTGGGTAGTACATTCCATAGCTTTCCTACTGAGTTAGAGTATAGGGAGTCGCCTGCTGAGTGAACATAGCTGTGTTCCTGGTGCAGGAACTTTTATTGGTAGGTGAAGTTGTCTTTCGAGTGTTACGTACATTAATGCCTCCATCAAGTTAAATTTTCCATTTTTTTCTTTTTCTTTTAATTTATTTGTTAACTGGATAAGCCTACTGTTCACAGGTGTCGCTTTTCTGGGGTGATCTGGGAGCACTGTCTGTTTAACTGGCTTGCTCATGGTTACACAGTAGAAACTTTGAGGTATATTCGGAGAGAAGCATAACACTGCTGTGCATGTGTAGACATAAACAACACAAGGAAATTAGTATGATATGACCTGACACGGGTTAGCCATGCATGAGTGTCAGCAGTCATGCAGATGACAGTGCTGCATAATGAATCTACACAGCTGTAATAATGACGGTAACTACACTGCTGGGCTGGCTGCACTATGAGTTATTAGGTGACTGAAGGAAAAGCAACATGCAGGTGGTATGCCTGATGCTATGCAGATTCACACACACACATATTAAAGTGCCCCATAGCTCCTTCATGGGCATAGCAGGCAGCCCATGCAAGGATACCATAGCAAAGTGCTAGGTCATTTTATCATATAATTAAGGAAGAAATGTGGAGATAGGATAGGAATACTAAGCAGAGGAACACACAGAAGGACCACTGGAATGGACAGTTCCTTTGCAGGGGCAGAAGGAAGAAAGATATGCCTTTTTTATGGGCAGAGGTACCCTGTTTTAAGAAGAAGAGTAGAGGTGGAACATAGCATGGGAAAAGTGGATAAGAGGAAGGAATCAGAAGCAGACAAACACATACATATAATGCAGACAAATATTGACTAGGAGGAAGTGACACACATGGGGGGAGAGCAGAAACAGTGAGCAGTGGCTTTGCAGACAGTAGACAGCTAGTGATGGGAAGCTTGGTCTACAAATAGGGGAGGGGTATTGACACAAAATGATGGAGACTACAATGATGTCAGATAAGGAGGAGGAAATGAGGAGGGTCTGCCAAACCAGCCCAGAGAGGAAACCACCCAGACGTTAGTAACTTCAATGGCTGACATCATGGGTAGGTTCCACCAGTGGCCCAAATTGTCAGGCCTGTGTGTCACCGCTGGTATCAATCAACATTTGTGTAGGTCAGTGATCCAAACACAGAGGACCATATTCACACTGTTTCATTGATATTGAGTGTTCTGTATGGCCTGCATGAAGAGTTGTATCCATTTTGAGGATTTCAGGACATCTTGTAATGCATGGAAAGTCACATGGCATATGCAGACCTACATTAGACATCCTTTCTGAGGGCACTGGTGGCTGATGTGGCAGCCATTGCTGCATCTATGAGGAAGCAAGCAACTGGATATTGTGGTCATGCAGACGGATAGATGTGCAATGCAAAATCACAAACCAGCCTTAGGCAGATGGCACATACAATTTCAGAGATAGTTTCACTGCCCACACTGTCCATGGCTGCCTCCATTAGTGGGTATGGACACACCCATAGATATGGCTGGCATTCTTTCAATTCTGCACTTGGCACACCACACTGGGCAAGCTAATCAGGATCCTGCAGTTCAATATCATCACACTCTCCTGTAGCTATATCACGACCAACATCTACATATGGCTATATGCGTGCTTATGGATGCCAATATTCTACTGGAACTTCACATGTGGAGGAAATGGCAGAGTGCTTACACATGCTCCTGATATGGTACACCATCCCCTGGACAGAATGAATCCACCCCTGACACCGAGGGTCCACATGGCACACCCAACCATTTTTACAGCTATGGAAACTCCATCTTATCATTTGAGGATGTGATCCCTGATTTCCCCTGTGAGAAAAGGAGGTACTGTCATCACAGCTAGCCAGAATTTTGTAAATAATTATATGTCATGTATGAATATTAAACTAATTTATACAGGATAGTGGTGTTACAAATGTATTAGAACTGTATGTCATATAAGATGTTTGTGTTACAATTGTATTGGAACTGTGTGTCGTGTGCATATCAAACTGTTTTGTACAGATGTTTGTGGTGAAAATGTATTTGTAAAGTATCTGTAACGTGCTTGTGTTAAAATGTATCCACAGTGTGCCCTACTGGAAGAGAACAGAAATGTACCCGCACTATTGTAACAGTTTAAATGTATCTGTTTTAACAAAGTAAACTGGATGGTTAACCTCAATCCAGCAAACTTTAGAAAAAATATCTGAAATTAAATTACTTTATAGGCTAGGCCATGAAGATGCTTCAATGAAGCCAGAGATACAGAGTCTGTATTAGGAAGCTTTCTTTGGGGTGAACTAATTGCTAGACTGGAAACATGAAGGAATGCAATTGTTTATGACTTCTAGCACCTGCCAAATATCTGAGCAAAAGCCCTTGTCTAAGTATTTTTACAGGTAGATGCTAAATACTGCCAGCCTGCTGCCAGCAATGGTGGTTTGCATGAGAACTAGAAGTCAGATGACCAGAAATGGTGTAATTCTGCAAGCTATCCCAGCAGTAATACTTTAGACATTATTTTGAGAAGTCTCTTAGTAAAATAGAGCATTCTGCATTCTGTCTTTGACCTGACAACAACAAAAAGAACCAGCACTTAAAACTCTGCAAACAACAGTGCAGTTTGTTTCTCTCAAGAGACACTGCAACACTGGAGTAAGCTACTAGAAGTGAAAACTGAAAAATCTACACTCAGACAAAAAATGCTAGGGGCTGCCATTGCTGTTATAAGGTGACATATGCAACATGCTGAGGGTGGTGACATTGCAAATGCTGCTGGACAACCCACAATGAGGAGACGGAGAAGAGTGTACAGGCCCAGGGTCACCTACCAGGGGTTACATGAGCTGGAGATAGTGGAGCGCTATAGAGTAGACAGAGACCTCCTGCAGCAAATTGTTGAGCTGTGCAGGCCATGCCTCACACACACAGAACCAACAGAGGGGAACCCATCCCAGTGGAAACCAAGGTATGTGTTGGCCAAAGAATACTAGCAACAGGTACCTTTCAGAGACCAACTGGTGATATGATGGGGATATCACAGGCATCAGCATCCAGGGTACTGCACCAGTTCCTGGATGCCATGTCAGCACATGTCGGTGATCATGTATATTTCCCCAATTCCTGTGAGGTATTGGCCAGCAATATGCGTCTCTTCCAGCAAATAGCAGAATACCCTGAGGTAGTGGGTGCAATAGACTGCACGCATATATGCATCAAAGCACCAGCTGGTGAGCGGGGTAGGGCCTACATCAACCGCAATGGCTTCCCCTCCATCAACTGCCAGGTCATGTGTGATGCCCAGGGTATAATTATGAATGTGTGTGTTGGCTGCCCTGGAAGCTACCATGATTCTCATATCTGGCATCTGATGCAACTGTACCAGACATTTGCCAATGGGGACATCCCACATGGTCACTTACTGGGGGATGCTGGCTATGCACTGGAGCCATGGCTGATGACATCCATCAGAAACGCACACACACCTGAACAGGAACGCCATAATGAGGCACATGCACAAACACGAAATGTAATCGAGCGTGTGTTTGGGTTGCTCAAGTCATGATTCCGGTGCCTGGACACATCTGGTGGAGCCTTGCAATACTCACCAACTACATGTACCCAAATTGTCATGGTATGTGCTATGCTACATAATATGATTCTGCGAAAACAGCTGCAGCAGGACCAACATAGGCCTGGGCCAAACAGCCCCCCACCAGTGCCAAGGCCATCACAGGTAGAGCGTGACTCGGAGGAGGAACAACCCGAGCCTGCCCCAGTAGGCAGAAGGAGGCATGCCCAGTATGCCTTGGCTTGGCAAAGAGGCAATGCATAGCACATACACTGGCTCTGTAGGAACCCTGGAAATGATACCTCTCTCTGACTCGCACATATAGTAAAAGGAATGCCTAACTTGACACTACCTGTTTCCAAACATGTATAGGGAGTGCAGTATGTGCATCTGACATAGGCAGCCCTGCAGCACCACCTGAGGCATGATTGCCATGTGTTAAGCAATGTAAGGTAGTGCTAAACAGCATTTACCACCATGTAGTATATGCAAACTTGATGACCTTGAGTATCATCCTACTCTCACCAAACATGAGGCCACAATATGAAGACAAGATGATCAGTTACAACATTTGGCTTAAGTATTGGTGTCAGTGAAAGGGGATACAATGCCTATCGGCCTGGGATGACATGCTCGACAAGACATGATGCTTCACTAGGGATGGATTTCACCTATCACCTGTGGCCTTTTGGATATTGCCAAAGGCTCTTGTCACCCCCATAGTGCCTTTTTTAGGTAAAGCTCAAAACACAAACCCACCTCCATAGGTATCACAAGGGATAAGAAACTATAAGTAATGCTAGTCAATGCCAGAAGTCTAAACTGCAAGATGCATGCACTCCAAACTCTCCTCAGCATGGAGAATGTTGATATCTGTGCAGTAACAGAAACCTGGTTCAAGGCTCCCAAGAGCACCCTAGCATTAACAGGTTACACCTCATACCATGCTTTACAGCTGCAAAACATGGAACAAACTACAAAAGGAGGGTGAGTATCAATATTTTTCAAAGATACCCACACCCCCAGGTTGGTGGCACAGCATGAAGCATCAGAGACTATCCATGTGCAACTAGCAGTGACTAAAACTGCCTTCCAGTTCATAGCCTGCTAAAGACCACCCTCCTAAACCCAGGAACCATACTTGGCCAACTGGAGAACACATGAAAATATGAAGGTCTCCCCAAACACCATTACATTGGGTGACTTCAACTACCCAAACATAGACTGGGGGCATTACCCTAGCCCCAACACCCTAGCCCAAAGGTTCCCAGAATTTATAAACCAAAATGCTATGGAACAACTTGCTACCACTCCCACAACAGGGGAAAGCATACTGGACCTGATCATCACCAACATGGAGACTCTATGCCCAAGACCAGAAGTGTATCCCTCACTGGTAAGATCAGACCAGAGAGTAATCTCACTGGATATTCACATCCTGATCCCAGCCCATGGCCAGAAAAACACAGTGAAAATTATTCACTAAAGCAAATGTGACACTCCTCAAAACTGAGGTGGAACCCTTCACAGCCCCTGTGCCTGTGGAAAATATGGCCCAGACCACATAACCCTTTATAAACACATTATACGAACACCTTCAGGAATGCATGGATCATGCAATCCCAAATAAAACCAAGACCCAATCCTCCAAAGCCAGGCATCCTGTCCGGTGGACCCCAGCCATAAACAAACCATACAATACAAGGAGGAAGCTACTATATGATAGATCAAAATCCCAAAAAGGGAAGGCATCTCTGATCAGTATTATTGAAAAACTATGGCCACACATAAGATCGTCTAAGGCCATCTTTGAGATAAAAATTCTACAGGACACCAAGGAAAATCACAAGGCATTCTTTACTTATGGTAGGAACCTGTGTGGGAATCCCCAGATATGCTCAGAAGTAGTCCAAAATGACAAACAATACACCAAACCCACAGACATTGCCAACATCGGAGCTGACAGGTTCAGTGCAAACTCCCCCCCTTCCCCACCAAAAGGGCAAATATCTATCCCAGCAGAGTGCTGGCCTCCTGACATCGCAGATGCTCAGGTAACAGCCAGCCTCTCCAAAGCAAAACACACAGCATCAATGGGATCAGACGGTGTCCTGGGCTGTGTCCAACATGAATCCCAAGAAGAATTGAATGCAAACATAAAACCACTGTTCAATCTCAGCCTTACCACAGGTTATGTACCCAAAGAGCAGTGTAAAGCAACAGTGGTCCCTCTCCACAAAGGTGGTGCTTCAATGGATACTGCAAACTATCACCCCAGAAGCCTGACTAGCTTGGTCTGCAAAGCTATGGAAAGGATCATCATGGACCTCAGAAATAAACATATTGGGGACCTACAGACACTGGATCCTACCCAGTTTGGCTTTGTTAAGGGCAGACCCTGCCTCTTAAACCTGGTTGAGTCATTTGAAACAGTCACCAAGGCCAATGATGAGGGGAAGGTGGTCCAAACAGCCTACCTGGACCTCACAAAAGCCTTCCATACAGTACCCCACTTGGTCATCATAGATAAGATCACCAGCTTCAATATAACCCCCTATGTCACTAGATGGGTTGCAAACTGGCTCAAGGACAGAACCCACATGGTCAGAAATGTTGGAGCCATGTCAGACGCCAAACCAGCTACAAGTGGCATCCCACAAGGCTCAGTCCTGGGACCTCCCTTGTTTGGTATATAATTCTCAGAGGTACAGGCCAACACAGAAGGACTGTTGGTGAACAAGTTTGCAGATGACTGCAAACTGGGCACCATAATCGACCCTCCAGCTGACACAAGCATCCTACAAAAGGGCCTCATAGAAACAGACAACTGGTGCCAGAGCCATGTCCTCAAGCTAAATGGAAAACAGTGTATAGTCCTCCCCTTTGTCAAAAACTAAGTGCCCACAAATTACCACATAGGTGGTAACCCATTAAGTATGGAAGAAGTGATAAGGGACCTGGGTACCCAAGCTGATAGCAATCTCTCATTTGATAACCACGTGGCCAAAGTGTTTAGAAAAACATTTCATATAGCCCACCTAATCATGAAGGTATTCACATCTACATCAGGGGAGGTCATTGTGCCTCTTAACTCATCCCTCATCAGGCCCATAATTGAGTACAATGCCCCTTGTGGGATGTACCTTATCAGACACCTGCAGCAGCTGGAAAGACCACAAAAGTACCTCACCAGGAGGATCAAAGGGCTCAAAAACATGGCATTCGCTGCCTGGTTAAAGAAACTGCAGCTCCACTCAGTAGCATATCGCCTGCCCAGAGGCAATCTGTGTCTGATGTATAAAACCATGTCCAACCTGGAATCAATGGACATGCTGCACCTCAGAAAATCAGAATCCCATCAAGCTATGCGCTCAAGAGACCTGAACCTCAGGACTGAAATAAATAGGACATGCTGGAGTGACAGATTCATAACCCAGAGGCTCCCCCCACTCTTGAGTAAACCCCCACTCCAGGTTAGCCAGAGTCCCTCATTGACTCTCTTCAAGAGGAATCTTGATGAGTGGATGGGAGATTGTAGGTGTATCCTGGATATCACTTCTATGTCACTGTTAGACAGAGGCACAGTATACTAACCTTGAAAAATGTCATGGCAAACTCCACTTAAAATCTGTGTTGAAAGCCAAACACACTCTGACTAGGATTATAAATGGCCTAGGTCAGATAGCCTAGTATGGACCTATGAACAGAATCACACACACCAACTAGTACAACTGTGGTCAATGTGGAGTAATGTTTGGCAATGTCCACCCAAGTTGGTGAATACACAGCAATGTCAGGCAAGCCTGGTTTAACTAGGCCATAGCTGAACAAAATGCAACATGCTCATAGTTGCCCAACTGGCCCTTAACCAGTCTGGTCTGCTCAGTATGAGCATTTAAAGCAGTGATGGGACTCAAACCCATGATACTGTGCACCATAGTGAAAGTACTGAACCACTACACCATGACAGTATTGCAGTGCTCAGCCAGTATGAGAGAATGTTGCCAAGTCTTTGCAAACTATCACATGGAAACCCTGCAGGCACAGCATAATCCCTGTTGAGTTATGACACAAAGCAGTCTGGCAGTAAGAACACAACATGACCTCCAACACACACAGTATAAATGCCAATATTGGTCATGTTCACACACAACCAGAAATGTAGTGGACTCCAGATCACAACATATGGAAAGGTCACACTGGGCATGCTCACACACTTATAAATAAGACATATGTCAGGCAACAGACCATTGAAAGCCTGAACTGGGCATGCTCACACACTTAGGCCATGTCTGAGTATAGCAGTCAGTCACACATATCTGGCAGTTGTATGTGTTAAGCCAGGAACCTCCCACGATCCAGCAATCTGCCCTGTGCAGACAGTTAAATGACAACAGACACATATATTAATATACTGGAACCCTGTCATGATCAAACATGTTACACAGATACACAAGTTGTTCATAGAAACTGGGAAAGACCTGCAAACAGTAGCAGCAACAAATATTGTGCATCCCGAACATAAACATAGGTGCAGAGGTCAATACTAGGCTGCTGCCCTAGGGAATTCATAAGCCTAGGCAGAGTGTATTTGGCATTCACCTCCCCAGTAGAGTAGCCTACTGTGCCTCTGTAAAGTAGGTCACAGAAGACACCCTTTAAGGCTAGTTTGCTGTGCCTCTGTCAAGCAGGGACACAGTGGAGATCCCAGGGGTGAATTTGCAATTTCCCATCCTTGCGGCTGTATTTCGCTGGAAGAGGGTTGGTGAGGGGCTATGTCTAACTTTAATTGGGATTCAATTCCAGAGTGAGGGGAGGCTCTGGATAATGAATCTGTCCCTGCAGCATGTCCTATTTATTTTTGTGCTGAGGTTTAAGTCCCTGGAGTGTGTAGCTCTAAGGGTCTTGGATGTTATGAGGTGGAGCATTATTTCTGGGTTTGAAATGGCTGCGTACGTCAGGCATAGATCACCTCTGAGTAGGCGTTAAGCAACTGAGTAGAGCTGGAGATCCTTTAGTTGAGCTGCATAGGGCATCTGTGTGTAGCCCATGATCCTCTTGAGGTACTGTTGTGTTCACTGTAGTTGCCGCAGGTGTTGGGTAAGGTACACCCCAAAAGGGGCATTGTAGTCAAACATGGGCCTGATGAGTGACTAGTAGAGGGCCACAATGACCTCCCATGATCTACATGCAAACACCCATGTGATAAGGAGGGCTATATAAAGGTCTGTGCAATGACTCTGTCAATTTGATTAGCAAAGGAGAGGTTATGATCTATGTGGGTCTGTTGGATATTGCTCTGTTATGTAGTAGCTTCCTCCTTCTCTTGTACAGCTTATATATGGCTGGGGTCAACCAGACAGGTCTCCTGTTTTGGAGGAGTCATGGTTTTATTTGGGATAGCATGATCAATGCATACCTGTAGGTGCTCATACAATGCGTTTGTAAAGGATTCTGCAGATTGGGCTGTATTATCCTCCAGCACGGGGCCGTTGAAGTATTCCACCCCAGTCTTCACAAGTGCAAAGTCTGCTTTTGAGAAATTCTTTACAGTGATTTCCTTGCCTGGGGGTGGGGACGGGATATGGATGTCCAGGGAAAGTTGTTTCTGGTCTGATCTTATCAATGACGGTTCTACCTCTGGTGTGAAACATAGAGTCCCCATGTTGGTGATGATCAGGTTCAATATGTATTCCCCCTTGTGGGTGTGGTGACTGGTTGTGCCATAGCACATGGATTCACAAATTGTAGTGGCTGTAGGGTGATGTTGTTGAGGGCCTGAGTAGTATCCCCAGTCAATATTTGTGTACCTAAGTCAACCACTGTAATGGTGTGTGTGAAGACCTGCATATCCTACACTGTTCCCAGGAAAGCCAAGTGTGGTTACTGGGTATGGGGGGGGGGGTCTGAACTACACACCAAACCAAAAGGCAGTTTTGCACAATGTTAGTTGTATATGTATGACCTGTCATGCTTAGTGCAGTGGTACCAACCCAGAGGTGTGTTTATCTGTGATGTATATGGATACCCCCTCACTTGTGTTGTGTGTTACAAGTCCTGTGGTCATGAAGCATGCTATAGAACATAACCTGGCAGTGCCAGTGTGTATATGTGACCCTGAACTAGGCGTCTGTTAATGCACAGATCTTGTTATCCCCCATACTGAGGGATAGTTAAAGATGTACATTCTTCTTTGGAAAGACTGATGATGTCAGCACCCTATAAATATAGCAGGAGAAGGAAAATCATCCAGTAATGTGATTAGCGTGCTGTGCTAATGCATCTCTCTCAAGTATCATATCATAGTTAGGTAGGGGTTTGGGGGATGTGTATGTATGCAATTCTCTGTGAAAAGAATGCCCTTTTTGAAGACTGGGATAACACACTAAAAGATGTACATTCCTCTTTGGAAAGACTGATGATGTCAGCACCCTATAAATACAGCAGGAGAAGGGACATCATCCAGTAATGCGAATAGCGCGCTGTGTATCATAACATAGTTAGGTAGGGGTTTGAATCCTACAAATGCCATGTGTGCGTTTGTCAATGTGTGCAGTGATCTGTGTCCTAGGCCAACTATGTGACACACACCCATGAAAGCTTTTATAGATTAATGTGGGTGAGGGTTCATGTCTGGAGTATATGTCAGACATGTTAAAATACAGCAAAGTCTGTGAGTGATGGACACCCAGTGTAGGTGTATGGCAACTGTTGCCGATATGCATACAGACACCTTCTTGCTTAGGTGATACACCGAGGGACTGCAGAATACCCTTGAAAATGTGAATATCACAGGAAAGTCAAGATAACACTTGTACACATGTACACACCATTACCCATTCTACATGATGGGTGCTACCACCTACATGGTACTGTTGGAATACTATGTTAACTACATGCCAATGCCAATGCCACAGTTGCGTTACAGCAATACAGCATGGCTTGGACAACAGGTATCTGTCCGTATGATACCCTTGTGGTGGTTAGGTGTGTCATGTGTAGAATGCATTGTAGGCCACTGTATGTATTTGCAGTCGTGGATAGACATATCCGTAGTGTGTTGGCATGTACGTGAGACTGCTATATGCCAAAGAGTATTGTTCCCAGGGATGTGTGGGGTTCAGTAAGAATGGCTACTGGTATAGTGTAGTACTGCAGGGATATCACTGACACCTGGTTCCTACATCTGTGTATCAGTTGTGGAGACACCATGTAATGACCACTGAATGTCAGGCTATGTAAGCTGTGTATACTACCAGAATGCAGGCCATTGACATTTGGAAACCGTATCAACCACAGCGTACTGTCAAACCATGTCATGTTCCATGCTAACCATGTTCACAAATGTACACCTGCAACTCAGTGCTGCAAACATCACACATGTACTGTCCACACCCCAAAACATGCAGGCACAGGTACACACAACAGCCATGTGGCACATGTGCAGATAGTGCACTTTGGGAATTAACACTGGTGTATACAAAACTGCAATGACAAACATAGGTAATGCATCATGCATGCTTGAATATACCCACAACAATATCATTAAACTATACTGTTAACAACATGATCATATTACTACAGTGCTATGTAGTCACCCTGTGCATCAGCACCATGCTATCCTGTTCCTGCATCAATGTTACAGATGGCAGGAGGTGGCACAGTTTCATCATATGCACAGGGTGTGTACTTGGTTTGTCAGAGTTTGCCATTGACACATCCAATTGACATGTATGTGTGTGTGTGTGTGTGTGTTAGTGAGGGACAACAGTACAACATGGGGCAATGTTGCTGCAATGTGTGTGTGTATGTGTTAGCCCTAGGTGTTAGCATTATGTGTGTGTGTATGCATGCACACAGTTCCACCACGTGGCTGCCATATACGGGAGTTTGTGGACAGCCACAAACTGTACCTGCCAAGTCATACAGATCACTGTCTCTGACCACGGACATGGTACCTGTGCCTGGCAGGGGTGCTACGGACAGTATTAGGTATTATGCCAGACTGAGTACTGTCATCAGAAGCAGTGGGTTGTTGACTGGACACATGTCCCTGCTGGGACTGTGCAGAGCCATGTGCACGTGGTCTTCTCGGACGGTCTAATGACAGCACAGACCCAGCATTGCTGGGGCTGGTACTGGCACTATGGGAGCGGCTGTGGGTTTGTTGCCGTCCGTGACGACTGCCAGCTGATGATGTTACTGGCATACGTCTACATCGATGCCTCAGCCATCCTGCACTGTCCTGACTCCTGAACATGTAGTTGTGGAAGAGATCTAATGTGTCCCCCCAACGTCTATCAATGACCTCGCTGATGTTACGGATGGCAGACGCAACATCACACATAGTGTCATTCATAGCGGTGCGATGTGCTCTAAGCTCCCTCAGACCTTGTCTGGTGTACTGTTCCATATGTGCCTCTGCCTACATTACAGCCTGGAACATAGCTGATGTTGAAAGACCTCTGTGGGCACGTCTGACAGGGGCAGTACGACGACGGATGCTCCCCCGAGAAACCCTGGACATCTGTCTGTGTGGTACCATGTCAGGAATCTGGCCATGGCTGCTATGAGGGGATGCATGTGCCAATGATACCACACTACCCTGGTCAATGCCCACTGTATGCTGTCCCTCAGCTAAGGACATTGGTGACAATGGATGTATCGGCAGGATGACTGTGCGAATTGATGGGGTTGACTGCTGTGTAGTGTCAATTGGCTGACCAACGACAGACCCTGTCACACCTCCCTGTGCCATTACACATGTATTATCATAATCACTATCCCCAGCAGTGGCTTCAGGTTCCCTGCTGCACTCCACCAGAGCAACATCAGAACCTGTGAGAGGAAGATTGGAAACACAGTTTACAAATGTGTACACAATATTAGCACACAGGCGCACATGCACACAGGCGCACATGCACACATGCATACATGCACACAGGTGCACATGCACACATGCACACATGCACACAGGCACACATGCACACATGTACACAGGCGCACATGCACACATGCACACAGGCACACATGCACACATGCACACATGCACACAGGCGCACATGCACACAGGCGCACATGCACACATGCGCACAAGCACACAGGCACACAAGCACACAGGCACACAAGCACACTCCTCAGTACAGCAGATACAAACACAGACAAACCTGCAATCCAACACATACACAATACTGTTTTAAGGTGGGTGACAGTATCACAAGGAAAAACATCACTGCACACATGTCAGCATGCGGATTATGTGTTGCACAGGAACATGCAGTGCAAGGGTAGATAGCCCTTGTTAATAACAGTATACGTGTACTTGATGCTTGTGTGTAGTTGTTCAGTGATTGTCTCCACCCTGGGACACAATGTGTACAAGGACATAACAATGTTGTGCAAGCGTTACAAGCTGTGGGTGCATATATTTGCACACACACACACACACACACACACACACACACACACACACACACACACACACACACACACACAAAACACATGACGGTGCTATGCAATGACTGCTTTGTGTACTTTTGTGGTTGGCAGAACTGGATGCGCTGTAGTAATGTGAGCCATGCTCAACATGCTTCTTGTGGTCAGTCAACAATAATAATGTGTGCCAGACAGGCAGCTAGCATGTTGTACCTGACATGCAGTAACATGACTGCATCCACAATTACACAGCCACTTGTTACATGGGTTTGTTAAGGTGGCAAATAGTGAGCATTGCCTAACATGAATGTATTATTTGTTCAAGACTGTTGCACAAAGACATGATAGGCCTCTACCCCTCAGGTATATTATGTGTGCTGCATAGATAATAAGTGGGATACTGAAGGGTGGCCATACAGCAGGTGTCATAATTGGGCATGTGTAGCAGGCTAAGGTGTAGTGTGTATGCCAAACATGTGTGTGTTGTGTACATGTGTATCAGGTATGCCTATACAATGTCCAGTACTGTGTTGCCACACATGTGTGTTATGCTCTGTATATTGCATGTGAGTGAGGCAGCTATTGAGAATAATGGGATATGCATAGTCTCACAGCAAACATGCACAGCATGCATTATGCGTAGGTGTGTTACATGTGCACAGACTACACCTCCATATGACATGCACATGTCATTAGCAATAGTATTGTTATTACACACTCACCAGCATGGATTGGCTGCCTTGCTGTAACTCCAGAGGGACCTGCAAGAATATGACAGTGATTGCCAGTGGCCACAACTGTGCCATTGATACTGTGAGTATGATAAAGTACAGTAGTACAACAGGTGGCTTTCACAGGTGTACAGATTATGCTCAGAATTTCAATCTTACAGAAGAATAGGCAGGTTAACAGCTACACAAACAGTACACATCTCACACACACATAAACTACCTTTACAGAGAACAGTCAACTACAGATATGGCATGTTACCTGCACACTCCATTTCAACATGCTGGGTGGCTCCGGCCTCCATGATGACACATGTTTGTGGATGTTGCTGTTGTTGGCCTGGAGCCGCAACACTTAGGAGGTGCTCCTCAACACTGGTGAGGGGGGGTGGATAGGTACCCAACCGCCTGTGGCAAGCTGTTGTCTGTGGATATCAGACGCACGCTGCTGGACATGTCTAATTAAGTCACTGCAGTGATGGTGTACCTGTTCATATGTCCAGTTATGCATGCCTATGTAATTTACCCGATGGACAAGATCTTGCCACAGTGCAGCCCTCTCATGCTGGTTCTGGCTGGTCCTGGAAAACAGCACACAGTAATTCTGCACCAGGCTCTGGTGGATCCCTTGATCCTCTGCTGCTGTATAAGATGGGTTTCGCTGATGCACCATCACCCTGAAAGGAAAAGGAAAATATGTGAGCAAGTCATGTGGCACACTTAATATTCTAATGTACTGATATCACTTAACTGCCATATATAGCATCTGTCTATCAGGGGATACACATGTTTGATACCACATATCAGTGCTCAGCCCACAACTGTCTGACAGTGCCTGTCACACTCCATACAACAAAGTAGTATACACAAGCACTCAGCACACTGTGTGGGATACAATGCACAAACTCACACTGGGGGTATGTATCAAGCTAATGGATGAAGAATATTGTCATCCCGTGCAATGAATGTAATGCACATTTACAGTTTCAATGGTAATCCACCCTAGTCTTTAATGCCATACCCCTACCTGACATATGTGCACAGTTGTTACTATAGCCAGCATACTGCTGTCACAGAGTATACATGCTGCCAGGTACACACACATACCCTGTAACACATGTGTGATTGCGGCCATGGTACAGGCATCATTACACACACATTACACATACATACAACACACAAATGTATGACAACAGAGATGAGCATTAACTGTGTACCTTATAGTACTGTGTGCCCCTACTTACAGATACCTATGCATGAGGTATGTAATCTGTGCAGACTACAGGAAACACACCAGACAGTGTTACCAGGGAATGTGAACATACACCATACTGTAGTGTTTAGGCCTACAACATCAGCTGTGAGGGAGACTTTATATGTCACAGACAGCCCGAGACTGAGAGCAGATGCTGGGCGACTGACTTCTCGGTGCACAAGCACGCTTATAAAACCCCATCTAAAGTGAATTGTAAATATACACATTAATATTAATTATGGGAGTATAAATAGAGAAATAATGTGCATAGACATGTCCTGTTAGGACGGGGCGTCATTGCACGGGATGACAATATTTTACAGCTGTTTGCCTTATATTATGTATTTATAGATATCCCTCATTTATTAGGAATCACCCGGGGAATCACTGTAGTTACTACTTTATAACTGGTATTGTTTTACTACGTTTTATGTTAGCGCAAGTTATGGAGATACTTCCTGACAGCCTGTAAGCATTGTGCTTTTATATAGTTTAGCGCCCATACTGTACCTAACCTCTATCCTGTTTTAATTTGATCTCACAGTGACTTAATAGTATCTTTCTATCCCTACCCGATAGCACGACTGTGTAGTGCAATCCTTGGCGCCCTTTTAGGTGTCCTAACAGGACATCTTTAATTACATTATTTGTAGCGTAGTAGTAGTGTAGCGCTATTTATTCCTTGGCGCCCTTTTAGGCGTCCTAACAGGACATGTCTATGCACATTATTTCTCTATTTATACTCCCATAATTAATATTAATGTGTATATTTACAATTCACTTTAGACGGGGTTTTATAAGCGTGCTTGTGCAGCCAGAAGTCAGTCGCCCAGCATCTGCTCTCAGTCTCGGGCTGTCTGTGACATATAAAGTCTCCCTCACAGCCTAGCACATTTTTAAAGACTGTATCACGCACTACCCCTACCTACAAAGCCGCTACCTTTGCCTTTAACCTAATTGAACAACTGAACAGTTAGAATATTCTTGTCAGTATTCCTTTATATTCCATATCTTCTGTTGTTTCTGTTTCTGCATTAATATGAATACCCGGTTTCTGAGTTTAATATAGCAAATTATTTAATGTATTGGTTTTTATTACTCTAGTTGTTTGGATATATGTTTTGTGCATCTAAAATTTGCTCTCTACTGTTCTCATTGATTTACTTATTATCTTCATCTCTCTCCACTATTTTTTTTATTACTAGTTTTTGACTAGGTGGACCCTGTGAGCAGCTACCTAACTGCCTTCTATCCTCCTGGAAAATCAGAACTTGAGCCCATTAAACCTCCTATCCCACTACTCTTCTGCGATACCATCCCAAACTGACTGCTAAAGTATGTTTTATTCCATCATGTTTTACCCATAGGACAAATCTCGGTCTACTAGTCTAGCTACCTGTTCAGGACTGCCAGCAGCCAATAGCCCCTGTCCCCTCCACTATACTAGAACTGACTCTTATCCTATATCCACCCTTATATAGTATTGTAATCTGGCGATACTTCTATTTTCCTCTCCCCTTCTCTATTACCCCTTTCTTACCTGCATAATTTTGATAAGTCACTGACTTTGACCACTAGGTGGCATCCTACTACTATCCTATCTCCTCTTGCCTCACTATTTCCACACTCTCCAACACCTTACTTTTGTCCTGTTCCCAACTCTATTTATCTAACCCAGTTTGCTGTTTACTCTCTCTGAATCCTATCAACCCTTCTACTGCACGGTATCTCTACAAACCTGTCTATTTTCAGAGGTTAATTAACTTCATACTTAACTCTTACCTTTTACATACCCACCTGCTGCTTTCTCACCTTACAGATTGTTTTTCTTTCACACTGCTATACCACTCTCTTGTGTCTTCCCGCTCCGTTAAGCCCTTCGGCTCACTCCGCCCCCTACCCTGCCCCAATTCCCACCCGCCCCTAGCACCTCTACATTTATACCATCATAGTCACTCCCTTCCTCTTCCCAACCTATCATACCTCCTCCCATTACCACACCCCATAGTTGTTCCACTCCCTCTACCATAACTCCTCCCCTGCCTACCTATTCTTAAAGCCACACTCCTTAATTCCTACATTCACTATCTCATCACATTCTTTTTAAGCATGCCTTCCGAGTGAGTAAATGAGTAAAAAGCATTATTTTTCTAATCAACATGAATATGGGAAAAATAGCAATCCTGTGCTTTTTACTATCTCTATTAGCTAGCTTATACCATATTAGTAAATATGAAGACCAACCATATATAGGTTACCACTTCCCCAAAAAGCAAACAACAGCATTAGGGTCTCAAATTGCACTTAAACTCCACTACCAACAGTCCGACCTTTTTAAAGCCAATATCATCCACTACCATCGAAGCAAAGTTAACCTCAACTATCATAAAACAAGCAATCCCAGAAACTAGCACAAAATTCAAAAACTCCTAGAATACATCAGTAAAAATATCTCAAGGGCTGGAGATATCCACCCCAATCCTGGCCCTACATCAACAAGCAACCCTGACTGTCCTATGAATCTCCCTAAGACATCCCACTTGCTACAAATTTTCCATCTGAATATTAGAAGTGTCAACAACAAAGTGCATAATTTACATGCACTCCTAGATACTTACCTACCAGATATAATGTGTCTAACTGAAACATGGCTAAAGCCAGAGATCAAAGACAATGAACTCATCCCACCTGGATATAATATATACAGGAATGATAGAAACAAAAAAAAAGGTGGCGGAGTCGCTGCACTCTTTAAAACTAACCTTAACGTTACAATTAATCCTACCCAACCACCGCAATTCTCTAATACTGAAATACTCGCTTTAAAGATTCACTTAAACAAAGATAAAAGTATTAACCTAATTGTTTTATATATCCCCGAACAATGTCAATACATTGGAGAATATACTAAACTGGCTAATGAATAACTACCCACAAGAAACTATAATTATGAGTGATGTTAACATTGATTGGTACCTATGCTCTAATAATAATAACCCCACTAACATCAACCTTCATGGTTACTCACAAACGATTACTACATCCACCAGAATGGGAAACTCTAATCAAAAGAAAGCATTCTTGATTGGATCCTTATAAACAGTCACCCTCACACATATACGTCCGAACCCTGCCTAATGAAATTAGTGACCACCTTATCACATATATTACTAAAAATAAACCAGACCACTCCACTGTCCCAGTCTTTAGATCTATAAGAAACAAAAACTTTGACCTCATAAAATTTAAAAATGAGCTGCAATCCTGTAACTGGACACCACTCAAATATCTTCCCCTAGATGAAGCAGTAGAACATTTCAATACCACCTTTCTATCCATACTAGATACCCACGCCCCAAAGACTCATCAAAACCAAAACAAAGATTGCCCCGTGGCTCTCAACTGAATCTAAACTTAAAATAAAACTCAGAAATAAAGCTTGGAATACCTGGCGTAAAACCAAAACAATCCTAGACCGTATTTAAATTCCAACAACTAAGAAATGCAACGAAAAGCCATAGTAGCTGACAAAAAAAATTTTTATTGTTTGTTACAGAATAAGCACCAAAATAACCCTCAGAAATTCTGGGCAGGCTTGAATAACCTTCTCCACCCAGGTAAATCATCCACTCCAACTCCTGAAACAGCAATGGATAAAGACCCCATAGAAATAGCCAATACCTTCAATATGTTCTTTACAAACATTACCAAAACCTTAGCCAACCAACTATCCTCTTGTAGCCAACCGATCATGGAAACACTACCACAACCTTTAAAGACCTTCTTCCTAAAAGTGTCCCTACATCTTCAATAAGAGCCCTTTTACAAAAACTTAAACCATCTACCCCTCTGCAGACCTACTCCCAGCAGAATACCTTCAAAAAGCTGCAGATGTTATAGCCTATCCAGTTTCTATCCTCATTAATCGAACTTTCTCAGAGTCAATAGTACCAACTTTATGGAAAGTATCCCATGTAATACCACTCCATAAAGGAGGGACATCCACTGAATTATCTAACTATAGGCCCATAGCATTAATGTCCCCATTAGCCAAAATTATGGAAAGATGTATGCACAAACAGCTACTCCACTATCTTATCCATAACAACCTACTAGCCAACTCCCAGCATGGTTTCAGACCCAAACACAGTACCACAACTGCCCTTCTCTCCTTCACTGACACAATAAACCATAACCGTAATGACAAGAAAGTGTCCTCTGCCTTATTTCTAGACCTATCAAAAGCATTTGATATGGTCAACCATCAACTACTCATGGAAACCTTAAAAAACCTTTACCTGGATAACTTGACACTAGACTGGTTTAAAGCCTACCTCTCAGACAGGAAACAAGCAGTATTGTGGCAGAATACTCTCTCCACTTTACTACCAAATACCAT
>NC_056726.1:477770210-477787710 GCF_019279795.1 Protopterus annectens
TGGGAGGCCTGGCCTCTTACCTATTCAAATATGGCAGTGTTTATCCTGCTCTGATACTGTGTGGGTTTGTAAGGTGCTACTGTAACATTATTACCTACTAGCATGGCTGTTTCTCTTCTCACACTAATGTAATGCAATTCCACAAGAATTGCCAGTAAAGATACACAGAACAAGTTTTGTGTAATGGCCTTCCTATTTTCCCTTTACATTCACTCCCTGTATTTCATGATATATTACTTTCAGCACCAAGTTCTTGTATATCTGCTGTGGCTCAGTGGTAATTCATGCAGACTAGTGTTTCCAGGGTTCGAGACTGACAGGGGTATTTTATTTTGCTGATGAGCAGACTTCAGGCCTTGTCATACAGAGTGTCTAAGGCACTTTTAAGCAGTTGTAAGCAGGTTTGCATGAGTTTGCGCGATGCTTAGCTACGCTTATCTACGCTTAGCTAAGCACACACAAGCGCACACCCGCTGACTACTGCTTAAAAGTGCTTACTCCCGCTAACACCCGCGCTATTTTCTTTTAAAGAAAAGAAAATGGGGAAATAGGAAAGTGGTGAAAAAGGGGGCACAAAGAGGGAAATACAGTAGGGAAACCAGCTCGGGATGTGCAGGATGGGTGTAGGGAAGGTCCATAGCTGCCCATTTCTTTATCAGCAACAGCTGTGCATATGTTTGAAATTTGGTGTGAAATTTGAAACCTTCTACCCCTGAGAGAGGGGTGAGGACAACAAAATATGTTGTACTGCCAATTAGAATTATCAGTTTACATGTCCAGTGGACATGTGTGCGAATTGGGCAGCTATGTATGGGGCGTAATTTTTTTGTGGGAACAGAGTGCCCTTTTTTTTATTTTTTTTTCAGGTGAGAGTGGAATGTGAGGTACAGGAAGTAGGTATATTTGAGGCGGTAGGTTGGGGAGGTTAACAGACAAGACAAACAAGACGCATACAGGGGCGGAGTATAACACATGTGGGGGGTAAACACAATTGACGGGGACGGATGTTTGGATATCGCGAGCCCATGAGCCCACAGATGGCAACAGTGGAACTGAGATCCCCACCCATGGGCAGTTACCACTGCGCCTTCACAGCCCAGGCCGGGGCTGTGCTGGGGGCTGGATAGGATGGGCAGGCACACCCATGAGTTGCGCCACTCTCGCCTCAAGCTGGCGTAAGGAATCAGTCACAGAACACCTGATCTAACTACGCACCACAGACAGGACCCTATGGAGGGTGAGTGGAGGATCTCCTCCAGCCACGCTTGCAGAGGGGGGACGAGCCCCATCCCCTGCAGCTCTTCCGCCTGAAGGTGGTACAGGGCCACTGGAGGAGCAGGTCCCAGCCTGGGCACTGGTGTCAGGTGCACTCGCCAGCTGAGGTGGGAGAGGTGGGTCCGCTGGAACCCGCCTTCCCTGTTGTCCTATGTTTAGTAGTATTTTATGGCATTTTGGGTTAGTAACAACACCATTCAAAATTAGTTGTAACAGCATACATCAGTATTCCCATTAACCAAACACCCATGAATTCCGAACATTGAGCAGCAAGCATAACACATGCATATTTAGAACAACAGTGCACATTCCAACAGCATGCAGGGTTGATTGGTGGCAAGAGGCCATCAGGTTTGGATATGTGAACAGGGCACATGCATCAACGTACATGCAGATATGTATGAACCAACAGGACAAATGTCCATGGGAATTAATTGTGAATACACATACCCAGTTTGGTGTGGAATGGCATACTTTGTGAAAATAGGGTAGGGTGGAGAAATATTACATTAACAACTTACACTGCCTATACATATACTGTACATTCCTAGTAGATGCAGATATATATCCCCTACATGTATTAGTACAGTTTCCTGTATGTAACCTTAGGAATGTTGGTGATGGGGATGTTACTGCTACATTAATATACATTCCATTTTTATTCATATATGTTCATATCTGGCTGTGTTCAGGTACAGCATCCTGCTACATTTGATTTATATGGGTCTAGACAACTGTGGATGTTCAGCATTTCATACAACCATACTATCTCCATAATGCAAGGGTACAGCAACATATCCAAATTGTGGGACGGACACAGTCCAGGTTCTGTACTTTATTTAAGACATTACACTCTTTGGTTGTGGCTGTCTCATTCATTTCATTATGTAGTGACTGCAGTATACCTATATTCCAGACTTATTACAGCTTTCTTGGTAGCTTCAAACTGTCTTTCTCACACTCTCTCACTTATTTTATATTTACATTTCAGAATGGTACTTAATTCTAGGCTTTATTAACATTTATTACTGAGTTTCAACAATCCTTTCCGGCTGACTCACTTATTTCATATGGTAGAATTTACAAGGATGTATTTGACACTTGTTTATCCTTTGTTGATTGATTACCACTCATTTTCAGGCTGAAGCAGTTATCTGATATTACAATACAGGTGGAAACTCTATTTGAGACTTGTTTAATCTTTATTACTGGATTGCAATACACTCTTTTCCAGGCTGCATCACTTATCTAATCTTACAATACTAGCAGAATCTTTATTCTAGGCTTATTTCACCTTTATTACTGGGTTACAACACTGAACTCTTTTACAATCTGTGTCACTTATATTCTATAACAATACCAGTTAAATAATTACTAACCTGCCTGGTGGTGCAACCTCAGCAGCCTATCAGCATAGGCTCGCAGATTTGTGGAACGAACACCTGCAGCTGTAATATAAATGAAGGAATATTGGAACATACCTCTCCATACTATAGGCTAGGATAGCATTTCTTACATACGTAATTACATGGATACTTACTCAGTAGTGGGGCATTGGGCATTTGGTGGGCCTCCTGGATCCAACGGTTCAGTTGGTCCTCCTTACGTCGCTTCAGGTCCGCATGGTGGTGACAGACCTGTTCACCAGTCCTCGGAATGCCTGTGGCACTGGTGAGATCATGTGCCAACCGGTTCCACGCCTCTGCCTTATATGCTGCCCATTGAACCTGGCCCTACATGAGTTGTGCTTCATGATCACGGACTAGGAGCCAAACCATATATTTTGACTCCTCAACACCCCACCTTTGTGCTCTAAAGTGATTTCCCTCTCCTGCACCTGCCATCCTGACTGCAAATGGGTACCACAATCAGTTATGGTGTGTATTCCCGCCTATGGGTCTTATATATGCCGGTTTTCCCACACTTATCTGTGATTGGCCATTTTGGATATTTATCAGCTTAAAGCAAACCTGCTTTGTCATGGTTCTATTTTCATTCATTCCTATATACATACTAATACTGTATTTCTCAGTACAACTGTCATGGCTTAGTGGTTCAGTACTTTGACTATGGTGCACAGTATCCCGGGTTTGACCCTTGGCATTGCTTTTTTTATTTTACTACTGTCTAGACAGGCTAGGAGGTGTGTTTGTGTAAAGGCGGCGTTGATACATCTTGCCCAATGTTGCCCGCCGGTGTACACAATGCATTAGCCAAACATGTCATAGCAACAGATGAACATCATATATTTAAGTTCTGTGTATTGGGGAGATGCAATGCTAATGCAAGAGGAGGAGATATAAGAAACAGAACGGAAGGGCTAGAAGCGGAATGGATTGTAAGGTTAAGGGCAGATACAGGCCATGGTCTCAATGACCATGTCCCACTGAGACCCATCCTGAAAACTCAACCTCTACAGAGATAAGTATATTCAAAGACTAAATACATATGCATTTATGATTTAATTGTGTGTATTTTATAGATAGGAATTCATATATATAGAAATATGCATTGTGTTCTTATGAATACATATTTATGATTTTAACTGTTTTTATGATGTTAGTATAACTTTTATTGAAATGTGTTAGATAATAGGTCATGTGACAATGATTAATAATACAAAAACTGGTGTTTTTTACTAATGATTTACACCTGAAGAAGCAGTCAGTGAAAGCGCTTGTGTATGTGTATGTGCTTGGTACCATTAAACTTTGCTGAGAACCTGTGGAGAACTGAAGCCTTGCCTCTGCTTATGTGTTTTTATAGTTTATCAATTGTCATATTCTGATTTATTCACAAGTTACTTGTGTTTAAGGAATACATGCTTACTGCACATGAATATGACTCATACATGTATATATATATATATATATATATATATATATATATATATATATATACTTCTCTGCCCTTGAAAGTCACATTCATTGAAACAGCATTAAAACTCACATTCAAAGAAAATTCATCTATCCAGTGGAGGATTACGTTTACCTTTGGACTTTTTCCAAACCACAGGCTCCTTACACACATTTTAAGGGACGTGCATACATGTATGTGTTCTTTAATTCACCTTCCTGATTGTATTAAATGATATTCCTTGTATAATACAGCACCACTTGTTGGAATGTGTTTCAGATTTGTAGTTTTGAACATTCTTTCAGTGAGCAATGTATGAACCATAATGACAAAACTACACATTTCAGAAAATTTCAACCATAAAAGGCCACTCAAACACCTGTCATTACAATCCACCAATATCTGTCAACAATAAGCACAATCTCTGCAAAAGTAAAAATTGTCTGAATATTTCCACATTAAAGAGAATTGTAACTAATGAAAAGGTTGCTACCAGCAAAGAACTTTACATCTACAAATTCAGTTTCTGCTGCCCTTGAAGAATTATATTGGCGGTGTTACATTAAAAGAACTCTTAGCAGTTGTTTTTGCACGTTCCAAGTTCAATGACTACATTTATGGTAGATCTGTTCAAACAGATACTGATCATCAATCTTTAGTCAGTATTTTGAAAAAGCCTTTACATTCAGCTCCAGCAAGATTGCAATGCTATTTACTAAGGCTCAAAGGGAGTAGATGACAAAAATGATTGTTGTTCATGTCTGTGAGACTAACTAAGAAGTTGTGACCTTCTGAACCCCCCAGACTCCAAAGTAGCGTAAACTCTCATTGAACCAGAACTCAAGCAACCAGCACTCTCAAGCAACCAGAAAAAAAAATAGAAGAAATACAGTACAGTATGAACAATTCAGTTTTCGTGTTACACTTTGGGCTGGATTCACGATGGCTTACATGGAGTCTAAGAGTAGAGTAAGACTCCATGCAGCCATCATGTCCGATGAGCGATCCAGGAACAGCCTGTAGGGGCATGTAAGAGAGTTCCTAAAACGACTCTTACACGGACAGGGCAGGGATATGCAAATTACCTCAATTGCAGGCGAAAGGCATGCAAATGAGGTAGATTTGCGATTCAGGAAACCCGTACCTGTCCGAGTAAGAGCAGTGTTATTTGCAGAAATGTACTCAGTTGACAACTGAGCACCGTTCTGCAAATAGCAAAACGGGGACATGACAGCTCCAAATAAAGGTTGCATCCAGTGCAGGAAGCATGCCAATGGCCAAATATACGGCGATTGGAAATGTTTCCTGATGCAATATAAAAATAAAAATAATTTTTTATTCGCCAATTTCTGACGTTTAAGCGTAGCACAGTGCCGCGCAAACGGGCTGCACTCTAAAACCCAGAATACTAAAAATTAAAACCCACAAATGTGGAATTTATAGAAATTGTTAATGTACAATGCAAGGGAATGGCAGGCTGAAGACAACATGGCCACCGAGTAGCAGTTGCTAAGGGGAGAAGCTCAGTCTAAGACATGTAACCAAGCATTAGTAGGCAATCCTATGTAAATGAGTGTTAGGATAGTGAATCGTAAGTTTACATAGCAAATGAAGACAGTCAGTGGAGTGTAGGAGTAGGATATGGGGAGTAACAGAGTAGAAGATAGGTGACATCACGAGGGGGGTATGTATGAAAGAAGTGAAGCTCATTGGAGCAGAGTGGCATGTGTCAGCTGTCATTTATACATCATGGAAAGAGGTGTGTCAACAGGTAGGCTAGGGAAAGGCAAGAAATGGAAGGTGTATGCTGTGGATAACACCAACGTTTCTTGCTGAGCGGGTATGCGTGCGTGTGCGCTCGTGTAAACTCGAGTAAGGGAGTGCGTGCGTGTAAGCGTGAGTGCTTGCGTTTAAGCCGGAGTAAGCATGTATAAGGCTGTTTAAGGAGTTGTAAGCGTGTTTGTGCTGGTGTGCATGCGTTTTAACCTGAATAAGCAAGTTTTAGTCTGTGTAAGCATGTGTGCGCACATGTTAGTAGCTGTGTGTGTGTCTGCGCTTGTGTGCGTGGTGCTCCCCCCCTGAGGAAACAGAAAGGAAAAAGAAAGCACAACAAATAGTAGGAAGCTACCAGGGAGTACTAGCAGAGCTAGCAGGTGAAAACAATCCGAATCAGGCAATTACACAGGCAGTACATTAGCCCAGCCAGGCCTAGCACTTAAAACTCTGCAAACAACAGTCCATTATGTTTCCTCACAAGGGACACTGCAGTAAGCTAATAGAAGTGAAAACTGAAAAAGCTTTACTGAGACAAAGAAATGTTAGGGGCTGCCATTGCTGTTATAAGGTGACATATGCAACATGCTGAGGGTGGTGACAATGGAAATGCTGCAGGACAACCCACAGTGAGGAGACAGAGAAGAGTGTACAGGCCCAGGGTAACCTACCAGGGGCTACATGAGCTGGAGATAGTGGAGCGCTATAGAGTGGACAGAGACCTCCTGCAGCAAATTGTTGAGCTGTGCAGGCCAAGCCTCACACACAGAATCAACAGAGGGGAACCCATCCCAGTGGAAACCAAGGTATGTGTTGGCCTAAGAATACTAGCAACAGGTACCTTCCAGAGACCAACTGGTGATATGATGGGGATATCACAGGCATCAGCATCCATGGTACTACACCAGTTTCTGGATGCCATGTCAGCACATGTCGATGATCATGTATATTTCCCCAATTCCCGTGAGGTATTGGCCAGCAATATGCGTCTCTTCCAGCAAATAGCAGAATACCCTGAGGTAGTGGGTGCAATAGAATGCACGCACATACACATCAAAGCACCAGCCGCCGAGCGGGGTAGGGTCTACTTCAACTGCAAGGGCTTCCCCTCCATCAACTGTCAGGTCGTGTGTGATGCCCATGGCATAATACTGAATGTGTGTGCAGGCTGCCCTGGAAGCTACCATCATTCCCATATCTGGCATTTGACACAGTTGTACCAGACATTTGCCAATGGGGACATCCCACATGGTCACCTAGTGGGGGATGCTGGCTATGCACTGGAGCCGTGGCTGATGACACCAATCAGAAATGCACACACACCTGAACAGGAATGCCATAATGAGGCACACGCACGAACACGTAATGTAATAGAGAGTGTGTTTGGGCTGCTCAAGTCACGGTTCTGGTGCCTGGACATATCTGGTGGAGCCTTGCAGTACTCACCAACTACATGTACCCAAATTGTCATGGTATGTGCTATGCTACATAATATGATCCTGCGAAAACAGCTGCAGCAGGACCAGCATAGGCCTGGGCCAAACAGCCCCCCACCATTGCCAAGGCCATCACAGGCAGAGCGTGACTCGGAGGAGGAACAACCTGAGCCTGCCCCAGTAGGCAGAAGGAGGCATGCCCAGTATGCTTTGGCCTTGGCAAAGAGGCAACACATAGCACATACACTGGTTCATTAGGAACTCTGGAAATGATACCTCTCTCAGACTCGCACATAAAGTAAAAGGGATGCCTAAGTTGACACTACCTGCTTCCATACATGTGCAGGGAGTGTAGTATGTGCATCTGACAAAGGCAGCCCAGCAGCACCACCTAAGGCATGAATGCCATGTGTTAAGCAATATAAAGCAGTGCTAAACAGCAATTACCACCATGTAGTATATGCAAACAAAATCGCACACACCAACTAGCACAACTGTGGTCAATGTTCAGTAATATTGGGCAACGTCCAGCAATGTTGGTGAATATTGAGCAATGCCGGACAAGCCTGGTCTAAGTAGGGCATAGCTGAACAAAAGCCAACATGCTCATATTTGCTTAACAGGCACTTAAGCAGTCTGGTCTTCTCAGTATGAATATATAAAGCAGTGAGGGGCCTCGAACCCAGGATATTGTGCACTATAGCCAAAGTACAGAACCACTAAACCATGACAGTATTGCAGTGATCCACCTGTATGACGGAATGTTGACAAGTCTATGCAAAGTATTCCATGGAAACCCTGCAGGCACAGCATAATCCTTGTTGGGTTATGACACAAAGGTGAGTCCTGCAGTGAGAACAGAACCTGACTTCCAACACACACAGTATAAAAGTTACTATTGGTCATGTTTGCACACATCAACAAATGTAGTGGACCTCAGATAGCAACATACTGAAGGGTCACACTGGACATGCTCACACACTTGAATAAATGAGACAAATGTCAGGCAACAAAACATGGAATAGCAGAACTGGGCATGCTCACACACTTAGGCCATGTCTGAGTACAGTGGGGCACGCATATCTGGCAGTTTACATGTGTTAACCCAGGAACCTGTTACTATACAGCAATCCGCCCTGTGCACACAGTTATATGACAACAGACACATCTATAATATAGTGGAACCCTGTCATAATCAAATATGTTCTGCAGATACCGAAGTTGTTCATGGAAACTGGTAAAGCAAAGATAATAAAGATCAGCAAACAGTATCAGCAATAAACATTGTGCATCTTGAACATTAACGTAGGTTCAGATGTCGATACTAGGCTATCTGCCCTAGGGCATGTACAAGCCTAGCCAGAGTGTGTTTGGCATTCGCAACCCTGTCAGATTACTACATTGTGTGTGTGAATAGTAGGTAACACAAGATAGCCCATGTACATTTAGGCTAGTGTGCCTCTGTCTAGCAGGGACACAGAAGATATCCCAGGGGTAAATATACGTAAATATACGTTCACCCATACAGTCGTCAAGATGTCTCCAGTAGGTGGTCAATGGGTGGCTCTGCCTATGTGAAACTGGGATTACATTCTGTAGTGAGTGGAGCCTCTTGGATAAGAATCTGTCCCTCCACAATGTCCTATTAGCATCTGTGCTGAGGTATACGTCCCTGGAGTGTGTAGCTCCAAGGGAGTTGGATATCCTGAGGTGGAACATGTCCAGTAATTCTGGGTTGGGTATATCTGTAAACAACAGGCACACATCATATCTGAGTAGGTGGTAACTGACTGAGTAGAGCTGGAGATACTGCATCTGAACTATGCAGGGCATCTGTGTGAGTCCCTAGATCTGCTTGGTGAGGACCTTCTGTGGCCAGTACAGTTGCTGCAGGTGTCAGGTAAGGTACATCCTAAATGTGGCATTGTAACCAAGCATGGATGTGATGAGTATAGGGGCACATCGACCTCACTCGATCTAGATGTGAAACCATATGGGATAAGGTGGCTCACATAGAAGGTGTGTCCAACCACTTTGGCAATGTGAATGTTAAAGGTGACAGTATGAACAAGTCATGTCCCCAAACCCCTAACAACTCCAACCATATGTAATGGAGTACTACCTATGTGGTAATGTATGGGCATGTTGTTACTCCCAAAGGGGATGACTATGCAACTAATGGCATTTAGCTGTAGGCCATGGCTCAGGCACCAGTCATCCAACTCTGTGAGACCCTGATTGAGTATGCATGTGTCAGCTGGAGAGTTGATCATGGCACCCAGTTTGCAGTCAAGTGCAAACATGTTCAGCCATATTCCCCCTGTGGTAGCCTGTACATAAGACAAATATATACTGAACAAGAGAGGTCCCAGGACCAAGCCGTGTGGGATGCCATGTGTAACTGGTATATAGTCAGACATGGCACCTGCATTTCTGACCATGCGGGTGCTATCCCTGATCTAGGTATCAATCCATTGTGTGAGATATGTGTACATATTGACGGTGGCGAGCCTATGCATAATGGTCCAGTGGGTTATTGTGTTGAAGGGTTTTGCAAGGTTCAGGTAGGCTGTGTGGACAGCCGTCCCTATGTCGATGGACCTGTTAGCCATTTAAAGAATACAAACATGTTCAAGAGGCAAGATCTGCCCACAACAATGCTGAAATGTGTAGGACACAGTGTCTGTAGGTTCCTGATGTCTATGTGTATGAGTGCTATGACAATATGCTCCATAGCTTTGCAGAACAGGCTACATAGGCTTATGGGGCAATATTGTCTGTGGTCTGTTGTGGCACCAACTCTGTGGAGTGGGACCACTGTTGCAGTACTCCATTCCTTGGGTACATATCCCGTGGTAACTCCGATATTGAACAGTGATGTAATGTGAGGGTTGCGTCTGTCATGATGCTCGTGTATGATGCAGGCTGGGACACCATCTGGTCACATTGATACTGTGATGTACGCTGTGGGGAGAGCAGCACTCACCTGTTACTGTGTGATGACAGGGAGGTTATACTCTGTTGGGATGGATAGTTGCTCCTTAGGGGGGGATGGGTGGGAGACATCTGCACTGAACCTGTTTGCCAGGATGTCAGCAATGCCAGTGGGTTCAGGGTAGGTTTAGTCAGTATGCAGTAACTCACAGCATATCAGTGAGTGTTCACCCAGGTACCTGACATAACTGAAGAAGGCCGTGTGATAGTCCTACATGTCTGTTGCAATTGTCTGGTAGAAGCGGCCCTTAAAAAAGTCCATGAGTGGTTGTAGCTGTCTGCTAGTACAGATCACAGATGCCTTCCCAGTCTGGGATTGTGCTGTATCATGTAGTAGCTTCCTCCTGATGTTGTACAGCATATTAATGGCTGGGGTCTACCAGACAGGTCCCCTGCCATTGTAGTAGTGGGTCCTGTTGTTATTTGGGATAGCACAATCCATGCAGTCCACTAGGTGTCCACAGAATGTGTATGTAAAGGATGCAGCAGTGTGAGCCGTATATGCCACTGTCTCAGGATGTCTGAAGGATACCACCTTGCTTCGTTGAAGTGAGATGCTGGCTCATGAGAAGTTCACCAAGATTACCCAGGATGGGTGTGTGGAGGGTATATGTATGTCCTGTGAGATACATGTATGTTCTGACCTTACCAATGAGGGGTATATCGCTGGTGTGGAACATAGAGTCCCCATGTTGGTGATGATCAGGTCCAATATGTATTCCCCCTTGTGGCTGTGCTGACTGGTTGTGCCATAGCATATGAGTCCACAAATTGTAGCGACTGTTGGGTGAGGGTGTCAGGGCTTGAGTAGGATCCCCAGTCAATATTTGTGTATATGAAGTCACACAATATAATGGTGTTTGTGGAGACCTTCATATTCTCCATAGTTCCCACGAAAGCCAAGTGTGGTTCCTGAGTTTGGGAGTATGTTCTGTAGCAGGCAACAAACTGAAAGGCAGTATTGCACAATGGTAGTTGTATATGTATGGTCTGTGATGCTTTGTGCAGTGCTACTAACCTGGAGGTGTGTGTATCTGTGATGTATATGGATACTCCCCCTAGTTGTGTTGTCTGTTCCAAGTCTTGTTGTCAGACAGCATGGTATGAAACATAACCTGGCAGTGCTGGTGTGCATAAGTGAGCCTGAACCAGATGTCTGTCAGTGTACAGATATTGCTATCCTCCATACTGAGGAGAGTCCTGAGTGGCCACAATATGAGGTTAACACAACTGTTGTTGAGCAGCATTACCCTTAGTTTCATTTAAACTGTAATGTCTATGGAGGTGGGTTTGCCTTCTGAGCCTTTCTTAGAAAAGGCACTATGGTGGTAGCAAGAGCCTTAGCCAGCATTCCAAAGTCCAAGGGTGACAGGTGAAAGCTGTCCATAGTGAAGCTACGTGGCATGTTGAGCATGTCACCATACGCTGACAGACACTGTATCCCCTATGAATGAAACAAATTTGTTAGGCAACTGTTAAATGTGATATGTGTGTCTGTATACTGTGATATCATAATTAGTGGGTGTAAGATGCTAGACAAGGTCAGGGTCATACTGGCCTGGGCTACATGATCAGAGTGTTCCTCCATGTATCATGTCATGTGGTCCAGGGAGTAATGTCTGAGGTTATACACACCAGCATGGACAATGATGGTGCCAGTCTTGTACTTGCTTTGGAGTGACCTGCCTGCCTGTGTTATGCTGCAGATCCTGGCACCCAAAAGACAGCCCAAAGTGACTATTCCCTTGTTAGGGCTGGTGAGTGGTATGTCAGTGTGTCTGACAATAAGTGTCACCTATTACAAGTGTATTAGGTGTGTTGTTTAGCCCGAAGGGCAGTGACTGTGTGGCACACTGACATTGTGAACATTGTGATATGTGGGTACATTTACAGCATCCGAGTATGTCTATGTGTGCTAATGTGGTTTGAGCGCTGTTGCTAGAGGATATGTGTGACTGATATGTGGTGTGTGTGGTTACCTTCACCACCTGATAGACTGTGCCAGTCATGGGTCGAGAGAGTTCAGCTCCCTGTATGTCTATATAGGTGCATCTCACACATATATCTGAGTTTGTCGGGAGGAGGAGAGGGTTGTCTGTGTACATGAGGCAGATGTGACACTGTGTCAATATCACAATATCCACCAGCTGGACTGAAGAGTACACACAAAACTGACCCCTGGACATGCCAGGATATTATCATGACATACTATGTAGCCTGATCACAAAGGATCAGTAGGGTGTTAAGCATGTAAAAGAGTATAACAGGGATTAGTGCTCATGTTCATTGGTGTTTTGTAAAGAGTAGCTGAGAAAGAGTCCAGACTGAATCATGACACCTCCTTCTGCTATATCATAAATATCAATGTACACCCATATATGTCCTGAGTCAGGGTCAACTGTACCTGAGTGACAATGCCAACATCATGACAGACAGGCCAATATGTACATACCCATCCCCCACTGACAATAGTCCACATCAACATACCAGGAGATATCACATGTAGAATGGATGAGCAGCTACCCCCACTGCCAAAAGCATGGCAGCCAGTGGAATGCATTGATTCCCAATATGTGTCATGCACAAACTACAGAACAAAAAGATCATGCACCTGAACAGTCAGCTGAGCCTCACCCCCTACACAGCATGTGGAACCATTGAATGTGTCACAGCTACATATGGCACTCCCCACAAGTGTTGGTGCAGAACACACCATGGGAAGTCATGTCCAGTACGCCTATGAGGTCTGATCTGCAAGGTCATGGAGTCCATCATGGTTGCAGTCATAAACAGAGCTATTGGAAGCTGACATACACACAACCCTACCAACTGTGGTATGTTCATGTGCGGATCATGGTTCCGAAACATGCTAGACTGTTTGCAAGGCAGCCACCCAGGACATACATCAATGAACACATCTACACATGTGTGACATAGACTTTGAATAGCCCTTTATCAACATCCCAGACACATGTAGTATCCACAAAACCAACAAGCTGTGCATAAATATGTGTTGACATATGACGGAATGTCAATGTGTCCACAGATAGATCACACAGGGTAAGGATTCTGAGGTCTTGTTCAAGCTGTTGACACCTGCTGACCCACTTGGACCATTCCTGTAATGGCATAAAACAAACTGTATACACATCACCATGTCCAGTCTGATTATGTCACCATCCTATAAATGCAGCAGGAGAAGGGAAACCAGCCAATAAAGCAAATAGCGTGCCGTGTTAATGTGTCTTTCTCCAGTATCGTAACATAGTTAGTTAGGGGTTTGAATCCTGCTAACTGTGTGTGTGTGTGTGTGTGTGTGTGTGTGTGTGTGTGTGTGTGTGTGTAGTTTCCTTTAAGAGGTGTTCCCTTTTTGGAGACTGTGAAAACTCACTAAAAGAGGTACATTCCTCTTTGGAAAGTCTGATGATGTCACCATCCTACAAATACAGCAGGAGAAGAGAAACCAGCCAGTAAAGCAAATAGCGTGCCGTGTTAATGCGTCTCTCTTCAATATCATAACATATTTAGGTAGGGGTTGGAATCCTGCAAACTGTGTGTGTGGGGGGGTGTATGTGTGCAGTTTCCTTTGAGAGGTGTTCTCTTTATGGAGACTGAAAACTCATTAAAAGAGGTACATTCCTCTTTGGAAAGTCTGATGATGTCACGATCCTACAAATACTGCAGGAGAAGGAAAATCAGCCAGTAAAGCAAATGGCGCGCCGTGTTAATGCATCTCTCTTTAGTATCATAACACAGTTAGGTAGGGGATTGAATCCTGCAAACAGTGTCTGTATGTGTGCAATTGCCTTTGAAAGGAGTCTCCTTTTTGGAGACTGTGAAAACACACTAAAAGAGGTACATTCTTCTTTGGAAAGGCTGATGATGTCATCATCCTACAAATACAGCAGGAGAAGGGAAACCAACCAGTAAAGCAAACAGCACGCCGTGTTAATGTGTCTCTCACTAATGTCATAACATAGTTAGGTAGGGGTTTGAATCCTGCAAATGCTGACTGTGTGTGTGTCACTGTTGGTCAATGAGGTGTGGGTTTTGCTTTTACCATGGTATGACATAGTATGATGACAACAGTAAGTGAATTGCACACATCAGGTATCTGTGTGGCAAATATATACGTGTACATGTCCCTTCAATCAGTACATAGGTGTGAAGCCTGCATATTACATGAATACATTTGTTTCCATTGACAGGTTGTGCCGCTGCTACTCAGATCGTAGGTCACATATGCATGTATGTGACATGGCCATCCACTGTCGTGTTCTGTGACCAAGGTCATCTGTGGCACACACACCCATGACAGTTACTTAAGAGTAATGTGAGTGAGGATATATGGCTGGGGTATATGTCAGACATGGTCTTACACAACAAAGTCTGCCAAGAATGGACAGTCTTTATAGGTGTATGACTACCTTGTGGATATGCATTCAGGCCTCTAATGTCTTATGTGATACACCTTGGGACTCCACAATACCTATGGATATGTGGATATCAAGGGACACATGGCATAACATGGGTCTGTATGTACACAATGGTACCCAACATACATGTTGAGGGCTACCACCTGTGTGGTACTGACAGGATAGTATGTATAGTACATGAGGATGACTATGCCATAGTTGGCTTACTGCTATACAGCATGTATCAGACAGCAGGTATCTGTCTGTATGATACCCTTGTGTAGGATATGCGTCCCATCCAGGGAATGCATTGTAGGCCAATCCATGCATTCCCAGATTTGGATAGACACATCCCTAGTGTGTCTGCATGTACCTAAGGGGGCTATATGACACACAGGTGTGGTCACAGTAATGGGTGGTGGTCATTACCATTGGTTAGTGTTATAGTGTAGCACAGGAAGGATCCAATTGATACTGGGTTCCCTACTACTGTGTGTCATTTGTCAGGACATCATCCAATGATTGCTTATAGTCATGCTGTTGAGGTTGTGTATACTACCAGACTGCAAATCATTGACAGATATTAATGGTATCACCCACAGCATAGTGTCAACCCATGTCATACACACGTCTACCCATGTTAGTACATAACTGTAGTAGAATGCATACTGGCCATTGAAAGATGCTATGAGATGTTAACAATGTGTACAACAGGGTATGCCACATGTCCCATGTGTCCACTATGCATGTACATCCAGACAGTGCGCACCCACCATGTTCACAGATGTACACTTGCTAATATGTACTGCACACATCACACACGTACTGTCCACTCACTAACACATGCTGGCAACACATCACACATCAGCCAAGTGGCACATGGGTGGATAATACATACTCAGACCTAACAGTGGTGTAAACAATGCTACATTGACAATCAGAGCTTTGATGCATAATGTCTGCTCAGATATACCTACAAGGATGTAATTACACTTCCTTGTTGACAACTTGCTATTATTGCTACACTGCTATAGTGTCACCCTGTGCATCAGCACCATGTTAGCCTGTTCCTCCATCAATAATGCAGATCACAGGAGGCGGCACAGGTATCATCATATGCACAGGGTGTTTTGTTGTTTGCCAGAGCCTGACATTGACCCATCCAATCGACATGTGTGTGTGTGTGTGTGTGTGTGTGTGTGTGTGTGTGTGTGTGTGTGTGTGTGTGTGTGTGTGAGACGGATAACAGTAGAGCATGGGCCAATGTTGCTGTAATGTGTGTGCGTATGTGTGAGCCCTAGTTGTTTGCTTAATGTGTGTGTGTCTGCATGCACACAGCTCCACCATGTGGCTGCCATATACGGTGGTTTGTGGGACAACCACAGACTGTACCTGCTAGGCTGTACAGATCACTGTCTCAGGCCACGGACACAGTACCTGTTCCTGGCAGGGGTGCTACGGACAGTATCAGGTACCAACCCTGACTGGGTACTGTCATCAGAGGCAGAGGCATGATGACTGGACCCTTGTCCCTGCTGGGACTGGCCAGAGCCATGTGCATGTGGTCTACTGGGACGGTCAATGGACAGGCCAGCACCAGCATTGCTGGGGCTGGTACTGCCACTACGGGAGTGGCAGTGAACTGTGGGCCGTTCGTGGCCACTGCCAGCTGTTGCTGTTGCTGGCATGCATCTGTGTCGACGTCGCAACCATTCCACACCGTCCTGGCTCAAGGAAGACATGTTGTGGAGGGCATCTATTGTCTCCCCCCAACGTCTATCAATGACCTCAGTGTAAGTCGTGATGGCACCGGCAAGGTCACGGATGCTGTCATTGATAGTGGTGTAATGTGCCTTCTGAGCCCTAAGTCCCTGCCTGGTGTACCATTCCATACGTGCCTGAGCCTGCATTACAGCCCGGAACATAGTGTTCATCAAAAGACCTGTGAGGGCATGCCTGCCAGGGGCAATATGACCAGTGGTGCTCCCCCGAGAACCCCTGGACCTCCGCCTATGTGGAACCATTCCATGCCTACAGCTATGGCTGCTGTGAGGGGATGCAAGTGCCATGGGTACCACACTCTCCTGGTCAATGCCAACTGTATGCTGTCCCTTGCCTATGGCCATTGGTGGTGAGGGATATAATGGTAGTATGGGTGTGCGCATAGATGGGGTTGAACGCTGTGTACTGTCGATTGGAGGACCAACGACAGACCATGATAAATCTCCCTGTGCCAAAATACGTGTCATCATCACCACTATCCATGGCAGTGGCTTCAGGTCACCTGCTGCTTTCGCCAACCCCTAACTCAGCACCTGTGAGAGGAAGACAGGAAACACACTTTACGGTCTGCACATGCACACATGCACACATGCACACATGCCCACATGCACACATGCACACATGCACACATGAACACATGAACACATGCACACATGAACACATGCACACATGCACACATGCACACAGGAACACTGGAACACAGGACCACATGCACACTCCTCACTACAGCAGATACACACACAGAACAGCAATCCAAGACATACTCAATAGTGGTTGAAGGTGGGTGACAGTATCACAAGGAAAACAGTCACGTCACACGTGTCAGCATGCAGAATAAGTGATGATCAAGTCCATGCTGTGTGAGTGTAGACAGCCAAAGTTAATGACAGTGTACATGGCTGTGGTGCATGTGTGTACATGTTCAGTGATTGCCTACACCCTGGAACACAATGTGTACAAGGACACGAC